>NW_017308432.1:35919-81740 GCF_000935625.1 Nanorana parkeri | reverse complement strand
GGGCCTCCAGAAGAGGCAGCATAGCCTAGGATTTATGGTGGAAGGGTTAGATGGGGGGGGCGGGGGGGTCCTGTGTTTAAAGTACAATTAAAGTCTCTTATTTTTGGGCATATATCGACTGCTAGCAAGCAGTAGATATATACCCCATGATTAAAAAGCACTCCTGACCGGCTGTAAAGAAAAAGTGTGTGGGCGCATGTGCAGTAGAGGGAGCATGCACGTCGGACAGAAGCTCAATGGATGCAGCTGGGCAGCCGGGAGCATGCACGTCGGACAGACACCGTGGGACACGAGGAGTCTGCAGTGGATCAGAGACCGGCAGCAGTGCTGGAGGGACTGTCCGAAATGAGTGGAAGAAAGAAGATGATCGCAGCAAGAAGCATCAAATAAGGTAAGTGCCTAAAGTAGCAATGTGGGGAGGGGGTTATCTTTAATGTCACTTTAACAGCCAATGAAAGTGATTGCCATCCAAATCACTTTAAGTGTAAAGCAAACAGCCAGGCATCTGCTTACAGGGGGTAAATGCAGAAGAAATCTACAGTAGGTAGTATAAACACACTTTATGATTCCTGAATCACTTTAAATGCAGCACCTGCCTTTTGCGAGTTTAGCCATGTTATAGTTTGTAATTGATCTTGGGTACACAGAATATAATAGGTAAACACCCAGTTTAAATTATAATATTAAAACCATTATAGGCATTTATATGAATTTTTTTGGGAAAATAGGAATCCTAGTGTATTAGGTTTTAGCCTTTTTTCTAAAACAGAGATGTCAAGTTCATATTTTGCAACTGTTGTTTCTAGTGCATCTGATTACATACTTGCAAGTTGTATTATTTTCCTTTACTAGCACAACGGGTATAAAATAAGCTAATTTACCAGCTATAAATATAGAGACCTGAGGCTGATTAGTTTTACCACTTTGAACTTGCACTTTGTGGCCTTCTGCAACAATGGAGAGGACTGAATTAATTACAGCCCAGAAACCATATCAATCCAAGCAGTAAAAGCAATTCCTTCTCACGCACTGTGATCCGCCCCTTTACTGTATCCATTGTGATTCTTGTCATTATAAAAACAAAGATAGGGGAATGTCAGATTGATTGCTGGCATATAACACATGACCTTTGTGCACAAATAATTATTTTCATTTGTGAACTAAAGGCAAATCAATTAGAGACTAGCGAGCGCATCTTTGTTCTTTCAATTACCGATGTTGCTGTTGATATCCCTTGAGTGCTATTAGCGATAGAGCAAAAGGGGGACATGAATTCTAATAATGAATAATAATATTTACAGCTCAAAAGCCACAAATCCCTGAATATCAATAGATATCCTTTAAGTGTGAAGCAGGCATTATCAAGGCAACATACATACCAATGACGTAGGACCAGGGTTCAACATACTCTTCACAAAAACATGAACATTGCACAATTAAACTGATTTCCGGCCTACTATGGCATTCATATTCTGAATATGGTTGGCATGCTTTATCAATCTTAAGGCTTACCATTAATATTTTAAAAGCAGAACCAGTAATAAATAAATAAATACATACATAAATTATTAAATAATAGCCCACAATAAGGTGAAATAAAAAAACAGCTTTTGTTGCGATACCTACCTCCAGTACCAAGATGTCCCACACTGTACTTCTTTTCTGCCACTAGATGTCCTCTTGTCCTGTCTTGTCCACATCCTCTAGGCCCATGGTGTCAAGCACCTGCCGCCAGCCTGTGATTTGAGAGCACGGTTATGAGTTAATCTCTCTGTTACTCCACTTTCTCCTCCTATTAGCACGCTCTGTGTCAGCACATGTGCTGATTAGACCATTGTGATGCTTCTTCCACTCTGAGTTCTGCTTTAATACATTTAAATGACTTAAAGTGGACCTTTACTGCCTTTGACAAACATATTTTTATTTTACTTACAATTTCTTGTTTTCCACTTCCTGCTCCACTTTGGCTCAAATGATGTAATGATCCCGAGCGTTGCATCCTGGGAAGGTTATATCAGCAGTGCATTGGTGGAAAATCTCATCTGTATTCTCATGAGACCTCAGGAAAAGGCATTCCCCCCCCCCGAGATGATGTGCATGGTCACATGTTCTAGTCACATGTGCCAGAGTTCCAGGAAATAAAGGGAGATCTGCTAACCTGTCCTTAGTTAAAATGGCCACTGTCAGAAGTCTAAGGAAAAAAAGATAAATAAGGCATGCAAAAAAAAAAAAAGCCTGCAATTATCTAGAAGGCACAATGACCTGTTATAGTCGCCTATGCACTTGATTGAAGGTGCCAATCAAAGGAAGGATTGGCACCTGTTAAATAGAGATATTCCAACACATTCTACATCTCTGTGAGCAACTGTGACTACAATGCCTGATTGTTACCCAAATATCGCACCAGGTGCTCTAATCAGTCTAGAATAAGGCCATGTATTGTCAACCTTTATAGTAACCTTAACTTCTGATCTGCATTGAATCCAAACCTACAAAAATATTGGCCATTGTATTCCCTGATTCCATCATTTTCCCCTCTCCAGCACACTGAAACCTCTCTACTCACATGCAATAAAGAAGGAAAGGAGTCCAGAATCATGTGGCAAAATACCACAGTCCCAACACAACATTGTGAGGAAGACACTTGGCATCACTAGTGATTTTCATGTAATCTACTATTTTTGTGTATGTAGATGATTGGCACTGACTATTACCTATATAGTATTGTCATATTCTCCCTACATGTACTTTATAATAGATGCACATGTCAGAAAAAAGGATGCTCATACAAGGGTCTGGTCATTAATTCCCTACACAATTATATTCCCTGGAAGTAGTTAAGAGGGAGCGCAAAAACTGCATTCACACTAAGGCCTTTTGGTGACCTTGTCCGCCACATTGTGTATGGCCACCTTTACAGAGGCTTAGTTCTTTGGGTTTTACTATAACAGTTTTTCCAGCCAATAAGATGGATATTGAAAGTAGATTTCAAAAGTGGAATGCAACATAGGAAAGCAGTTTGAGAAGCAAATGTGTGGTGGCCTGATCATCACTGGATTTCTGGATCGGGAGCACAGAGGTGAATTAAATTTGCTCTCATCACCTTTATTAACATAAAGTGCTGGGTGTCTTCTCTTAATAACATCACCTATGACACATATAAAAAAATGTCTTTTTTTAGTTAGTTATATATCCTGCTCCATCGAGGAGCATAGGGCCGAAGTAAAAGACTTCCACTGTTAATGGTTCTCATGGGTCTTTGATTTGACTTGCAGCAAGGTCAGGTTTACATCAACAGCCTTGATATCATCATATTGGCTTTGCCACCAGGAGCCTCTAGGTCTGCCTCTCCTGCACTGTTTTGGGGATTCCAATCAAGCGCCTGTCTACAGATTTCATTTGTGCATTTTTGTAAGGTATGTCCAATCCATCTCCATTTACGCTTCTGGATCGATCTCTGTTGCAACCGGTCTTTGGTTGCACCACTAGAGAAGCTTTATATTAGGGATCAAATTTTGAGGCCACCAAACATGATATAAAAAAAATTTAAAATGACCTTTTTTTCCTCTGTTTAGTCCACTGAGCAGTGGGACAAAATTCTAGCTATTGCTCACAGGAGAATCATGTTACTGGATTAAAAATTACACCACACAGAGTTTTCCCTTTCTGGAATACCTCATTTATTTGCATCCAAACTTAAATACAATCCATCCAATGTTTAATTGATATTCACTATAGTTAGCTAAATAACCTGACAACAACAGCACAGATTTAAAACCCATGTGTTCATCTATTAAGCCAAAGCTACTGTTGTTGTTTTAGACTAGTAAAATTATGGATTACAGGTGATTAAAATAGTCTTACATTTTGCTTTCCACAAATTATGCTGATCAGGAAAGTCAAAGAAAAGTTAGTCCTTATGTGTCCTGGGTCAATGGTTTGGGAAGCATTTAAGTGTCAGCATGACAGGCAGGAGACTGGCATTTTTTAGAAGGAAAGATCAGCAATGGCAGCCCCCATGCATTTCATGTTATAGGTTTACTTGTAAAGTCTTTTATGATCAGTGGTAAAGTAGAGAAGTGATGGTCCATGCTCCTGCCATACTCCTGTGTTTCCTGCCAAGCTTCTAACTGATCATAGTTTTGCAACTCTGGACCATTTGGAATGTTTCACTTTCTTTGACTCATAAGGAAGCTGCCTCACCATTGATTGTTGACAACAATCTTCACTGGGGACAATAGATAAAATATGAGTAAAAAAAAGAAGTAAAAACATCACCACATAATGATGCCAATTTAGGTTCAACAATATATTTGCTAATTCTGTGGGTAGCACCACATACTGCAGCTGATCATTCTTTGGGCTTCGGGTGATTTGATGGGCTGCAGTTTCTTTACCAGTAGCTGTGAATTTCTCACTGCGTAAAAGGATTTCTAGCTGTGCTCCTACTGCTATCTTTCATTTTACCCTAACATTAACCATTGACCATATGGGGTCAGTGAAGTTACCTGGGAACCCCTGGCCACTTTGCTTACAAACAGAAGCTGCCTGGGCTGCAAGGCCTGAACACCACATCGTAGCCGGTAAGATGATCTCCCATACCTGGAGCACCGGGTATTGTGCAGTAACTGCTACTTTTTCACTCAAGTACAGAGAGAGAAAAAGAAGCTTAAATGTTGTGGTCTAACTGTTCATAAAATCAGTGAAAGGTACTACAGGAGTCTCAGGGGAAGAGGACATAACACCAAAAACATCTTTCTCTATTTATTTCTTAAGAAAAATACATTAAAACGAAAACTAATTTCCTTTTTAAATCACAACATCCAAAACTTTTTAATTAAAATGTTGTGCTTTTAATTTGGCCAACATGAAGTGTTCTGAGTAGATGTGTCAGGTCATTTTTCAAGTACTCCTGTTATTTTTAAAAACAGAAGAAGATAAGGCAGAGAAAAGTAACACTGTTCTCTTAATTTAGAACATAATAGGCCGCTTTTGTCAGCTCATTAAACTGGTCACACTGATTACAATGATTTCTTGTCCAATACATTTTGTTGATACCACTGTGTCATCTTGAAAAACATTTCAGATAACATCAACAAAAAATATCTCTGCCGTCCATTAAAAACAAGATATTATTAAACTAAAGATTCTATGTTGGCCCAAAAGGGGAACAACGTTGTATTTTCCACATGCAATTTAATTTCATATTTTCCACTCTGAGGCACGCTGTGTTTTTAGACAGCGCCGGTCTATTAAGCTGCTAATTTATCTACTGTTGTGAAGGCCTCTGCAAATGTTACTTTATAAATAATAGACCAGTGATCCATAACCACCTTCTATGCACTAGCATAGAGCCTAGTGCAGCTAATAGAGAAGAACGGCTGGTTGCTAGGTGCCTGAATGCCGCCTGCCTATTTCGGAACTGATATAGTTTTGTCTCCCTGCTAAGATGACAAAACTGTAATTAGAGTTTAATCAAGAGTTACATTAGTGCCACGGTTTCCTGCAGGCTGACTTTTGTTGCTCACCAGCAGTTAAGTGCATCTGCCTGTGTTTACCAGTTCTCTGGAGATTTAGAAATGTATTGCCATATTTTCAGGAGGAGAAAAAAAGGGCTACAGTACCATAAGAGCCAAGAGATCGTGGAGAAAAAGCAAATAGAATTCTCATAATTAGCCATCTCACTTTAATGTTTTAAGAGCTGCCTTATCAAAAGCAATCATTTTATTGAACAAGTCAGTGGTAGGCATTTCATTTGATAAAAAAAGGAAATAGATGTTTTTTTTTTTCCTGGGCAACACTGGTAGGAAGAGTCTAAAAGGTTAAGTTTTTTTATTCTTTTGAGATACAACAATTATAATGACAATAATTATCCAGGGTTTACTTAAATACACCCACCTTTTAAATTAACTTGTTACAGTGACAACCAATTTAAAATGAATCTGTGTAGACACAAATATTTACATATAAAGTACTTATCAAGAAGTATATACGCTTTAAAACAAGCCCTTACCAACCGCTGTAGCTGATGCACTGTAGAGCAATTCCTCCTCAAGAGAAGCAGTAATGTTGCTCATGTTGAGTATCAAAATACCAAGATTAGAAGGCCAGGAGGCTGCTGGGTCACTACTGGAAAGTGGACAAGAGTGAGCTGAGCTGCAGATAGTAAATGTAGAATTGCTTCTGTTTCAAATTTTCAGGATAAATTACTCGGCAACGCATGCAGCTACAGAGGTCAGGGAAGGCTTGTTTACTGCTAAATATGTGAATGCCCGAAGCCTGGTCATAACTGCACTTCAGAGATCTACTTACATGGCTGTTTTGCATGAGTTCACTATTTTTCATGTTTTGCCTTTTTGGAAAGTTGTTTGGTAAAATCTAACAATTGCTTTTCACCACTTTTAACTTAGCCAAAATATACTTCCCCATGGGGTAGTAAAATCAAATCTTCCAATGCCAAAAACCCAGAAGACCTTACACAAGTGCATAGTTTTTGGGGGGGTTTGAATTTAGGTTCTGTGATGGAAGAGAACACTTCCAGATCAAAAAAGGAGCTTTTGCTGTTGTGTAGTGTTGTACACATATATTTGTAAACGATTTCTAAAATGAGACTGACCACATGAGATTGGAGATAATATACAGTATTCACTCTAAAGTTCTAGCGCTAGAGTTGAGAGGTTGGTTCCTTATCTTATTCCTCACCAATTTAAAGTGAAAGATAGAGCTGGACCTACGAATACAGCAGAGCAATTTTTAAGATTTCCCCAAATTCCAATAAAGCAAAGGAATGTTTTCACTTTATTGCTGCTGATACATTTTCCCATGTTTAGACACTACATGATTTTAAAAAGTGGATTCATGAATTTTAAAGTTATGAAAAAAATGGTTTGGGTCAATGAATCGACATGCATCTGTCTACCAGAGGGTAAAGGCTCACCACTGCAGGACAACTTTTGTGTGGGAAACACATTCTTTTGTCTCATAAATTGCAGGCACAATTTTTTTGAATTCCTCTTATGTAAAAAAAGTTTGTCATGGCAGACAACCGTAGAACTTGGAAAACCAGTAGGAAGGAGCAATGATCCTTCTGACACAAACATATTATTAGCTACATCAGAATCGACAAGAGCTAAGTGGTCAGTCAAGCCACAAGCATGCTTTAAAATTTTAGAAATTGACAAGTGTTTAAATATTTATAAATGTAAAAAATAAATAAAAAAATCATATATATATATATATATATATTTATATACACATATATATATATCTTTTTTTTAAGGTTATCTTTCTTTTAAATAATAAAGGAGTTGTAGTATTTCTTGGTAATCAATAAGTTACACTGTGAGCAGCACAAATGATTGCATTTTCATAACTTATCCCAGTTTTTGTGGTGTGGTTTGTGTGGTATTGGTAGAGCCTTGTTTGGCTGAAAAATAAAGCAAGTGGCTTGTGTCAAACTATATCTCCCCTGTGATGCTGCTCTCCATAGTGGCACAAGACTGCAATAATAGCCTACATATAATCAAGCTGATTCTGTAAGTTCTACAGCTATACCAAAACAACACAAGGGGCTGCTTCATTAAACTATATGATCATTGTTAAAGGAGGTGGAAATCCAGTTGTGCCAGATAAACAGGGAGATAACTGCACTCGAACTGACACTTCGTGAGAGAGTTACTGATACCGAGCAGATCAGAAGTGATCTCAACAAGATCGAGTCTGAAGTCGTTACTTATACTGAGAGGCAGTGACTAGTTAAAAGGGACAAATTCAGACAAGTCAACTTAGACTATCAAGAAGGTAGGGTGTACCCATGGCTTACGGGACATGCCCGCCATTACACCAGAGCACTTCTAAGGAGGAATTATCCAAAATCTGCACAAGCACAGCACCATCTTTAGAAAGTAATTTACTGGCAGAGAATCCCTCGTCTAATAGCAACTTGGGACGGGCTGCTGGAGCCTCTAGCCAAACCAGAGTTGTCCCTCCCCTTTTTCACAAGGGAAAATATGAAAATGACGCAACCACAAAAGGAATCCTAACGAGATCCTACAGGCCTAAACAACAGAAGTGAATCCAGTGGTGAATCTGTCATCCAGGAACATCACCCAGTGTGAGTGCATGCATTTGGCCAAAAGCCTTTCTTTTTGCACTACTGGGTGCATTGATCTCTTCAAGTTTGAGATAGACTTGTTTAAATATGAGAGAAAACTGAAATTGAAAGAACATTTGTATGATAAACTTACATTTAAGGTCAAGAGCAACTTCATGCCCCCTGGACTATATTCCACCAGACAGTCAGATATAATGGGGTTGATTTACTAACCTAAACACACACACACACCAGGTGTGTGTGATTTTCACACAGCAAAACGTATTTATCAACCAAAAAGTCTCTAAAAGCATATTTCCACTAATGCCATATATGGAAAAATCATGCACATGATGCATATATAATGCTGCTTCACAGTTTAGACAAAAATGGTTAGCTCATGCATTTACATTCCTGCATTCATCAACGCAAGCAACATAACATAGAGTTAATTTACACCACATTACCTTGCAATTCATTGCAGGGCTTTGAACAACACACCTGCTGGGTGTGTACACACTACAAAGGTGTTTTGATTCCTCCCATAGATCATGCTGGGAGGGAACACACTACAGAGGTGTATACACGTTCGTGGTGTGTTTAAAAGGTTAGTAAATCAACCCCAATGTCTTGCAGAATTTGAAAAGAGGCAGGCACATCACCAGCAACATGTCCAAAGACAACTGGTCTGCCCTGAAGTCACTCATGAATGATAACAGTATCATTAGCAGACTGGCTGACAAGGGAGGAGAGATTGTGGTCATGAGTTACAGTGACTACAAATCTGGGATGTCCCTAATGGTATCCGATACGGACAGCTACATTCCGGTCTTGGGAACAATAACACATAACACTTTGAGAGGTCATACTTCTAATGTTAAAATGGGTATGCATAACAGCTGGATACAAGAATACATGGCTGAATGTTTGATCAATAAGTACGCACGTGTACACCCGTTATATACGGTCTACCTAAAATACATAAGGGTCTTGACCCTTTGAAGTTTGAAGTTCCATCCTATAGTGTCAGGAACAAACTCCCTCATGCAATATTAGGCACAGGTTCTCGATTCTATCTTGCAACCATTAGCTACAAAGCTACCCACATATATCAAAGGCACAGATTATTTTTTGAACACACTAACACAGTTCCCCACATTTGAAGATGGTTGGAAATTGGCCACCATGGACGTATTGCCATTATATACAAGCACACCAAATTGAGCAGGTCTAGCAGCAGTGGAATTTTTTCTGACTCATGGTAATCATCATACGTTACCAATTGAGTATATCATTGAATGCATGCGTTTTGTGTTGGAACACAATTACTTTTCTTTTGAGCAACAGATGTAGGGTTTCTTGAACAAGTGCATATTTTTCCATCGCAGGTTTATCAGATGCATGTGAAATGATGGAAAGGGTATATAGATTAGTGATGGGCCGAACACCCTCGTGTTCGGTTCGTATTCGAACACCCGAACGGCCGAAAAGTTTGAATACGAACTCGAACCTAATGCAAGTCAATGGGGGTCGAACTTTAAAAAATGAGTTACTGACCTGGCCAGCTGGAAGCACTTTTGTAGGTCCGTATGCCATACGTCCTTGGCAGCGAAAGGGTTAAGAGGGCTTATATGCAAGTTATTGGCCATATAAAGTGTATGGGGGTCCGGTTACTGCCCCAGGGGACAGGAATCAAGGAAAAAAAAAGTGCAGGGTTCTCCCTAAAAGTCATACCAGGCCCTTAAGGTCTGGTAGGAATATTTAGGAGGGACCCCGTGTACAAAAAAAAAAAAGTGTGTGAGGTTCCCCTTAAAGTCATAAAGTCATTCCTACCAGGCCCTTAAGGTCTGGTAGGAATTTTAAGGAGGAACCCTACCCTCAAAAATGAGAGGAAAAACGTTGGATCCCCCTTAAAATTCCATACCAGACCCTTGATCCGAGCATAGGCCTGGCAGGGTTGTAAAGGGGGGGGACGAGTGAGCGCTTCCCCCCTCCCTCCCACACCAGGCCACATGCCCTCGGCACTGGGAGGGGGCTTTTCCAGGGTCGCCCCTGAAAAAGCACTTTACAGTACAGTAGAAAACTAGCTGCACTCCTTACCAAAATAATAATAAACCTGCAGAGCAGGTGGGTGCTTGTAGCAACCACGGGTGGCACCGTGAACAATACAGAAGTAGCAAAAATTGTCCCCAGCCCACCAAAGAGATTTGCAGCAAAAAGTCCTTTAATGACAAATTGCCATTCCATTACAAGCGCTTTCGGGGTCTCAAAAGTACCCCTTCATCAGGCTCAGAAGGTAATTTTTTTTTATTTAAAAAAAAACAACCCAAAAATGGATCCACAGACGTAATCCATGGTCAGTCACGATGTCCAGCGTTGTCCACGATGACGACATAAAAGATAAAACAATAAAAAATAAATAGAAAATGTTTTTTCAAAACGCCGGCCAATGTCCCGTCCTCTCCCCGCCGACTCCCGCACATAATGGTATTTTGACAGATGCCAGCAAAACATAAATGATTGGGTGGAGCTAGCTAGCTCCGCCCAATTGTGTAGTTTACAATCATCTGATAGGCGTGACATGATTGGGTTCTTAGAATCTGTTCAGGGCCTGACACACGCAAACATTACATCAGTCTAATTTACCAAAAATTCATAGAACGAGGCTATCCCACAGAAGTGGTAGATGAAGCCCTATCAAGGGCCATTTAGAGAATAGGATGTGAATGCCCATCAGACAAGAAAGTAGACAGAATCACACTCATTCAGACATACCCCAGCATCACCAATTGTACGTATATCGCCAGTGAGACACATGAACATATTACATTGGTTAAAACACCACCGTTACAGGCATATCGCCATAATAAGACACTGAAAGATTACTTAGTTCAGGCTGACCCAAGCAACAAGTACTTGAAACCCACATTCAAACTGTCACATAGAACGGGATGTTACAGGTGCCACAACTGTAACATCTGCAATTCCCTGATCACAGGTGAATATTTTATATATCCTCATACGGGCAACCAATTTCAGATCAGAGTGTAATACAATTGCAATACTGACTTTTGAGTGTATATGCTCAAATGTCCCTGTGCCCTTGTCTATATTCGTAAAACCATTGGCGCCTTCAAAACTCCCTTCCAAAGCCCCCACAGTGATATTAGGGTTACTGTAGCCAAAATTTCCAAAGAAGAAGAGATTGACAAAACTTAACCAGTTATATTAACTTGTCGTACAATTGTTTCCTTACGGACAGATGGTTAGAATTGGTGGGTCATATTTTCTTGTACGCAATAGTGAGTCGGCCTGCACATGCAAGCACTGTGGTTCCCCACAGCACTATGGACAGCTGGGCGGCACCAGCGATACTTGGTTACCACCCATGCTCTTGTTATACACACGTGGGGCGGTAATTGTGACATGCTTGTGGTATGAGTGACAAGTTACGATCACAGTGATTGACAGTTTTTCTGCATTTCACGTTCAATAAGGTAGCATAAGTGGATCCTTACTAGGAATGTGATATTTGCACAATTTTGGCATTCTTTGGTCATCTTTTGGTCATCAATATGAATATGACATCTGTAAGGACAATTGAAGGGAATGTGATGCCATGGGCGGGACTTGTATGTCACAATGG
Source organism: Nanorana parkeri (assembly GCF_000935625.1). Taxonomy (NCBI): domain Eukaryota; kingdom Metazoa; phylum Chordata; class Amphibia; order Anura; family Dicroglossidae; genus Nanorana; species Nanorana parkeri. Next base: position 70,002 of record NW_017308432.1, on the reverse strand, counting down.
TTTTTGCCTGCACTTCTGTATATAATGTGATCACTACACAGTACATGTATCACTTTGTTTTGCCCAATGAAGGAACCGGATATGTTCTGAAACGTTGCTACACTTGGCGATGCAAGTTTACACATGGAATAAAAAGAACATTGCTTGGAGAAACTTTTGGAGTGCTGGTGACTTACTGTTTTGTTCATCTGATCCAGTGGCGCCATCAACTGTCATTTCAGCACCCCCCCCCAATTGGAAGTTGGGGCATTCTCGGTCAGGAGTGCGGCAGGATACCTTAAATTACTTTGCTTCATTAAAGGTACTCCTATAGCTGCCTGCCTCCATTAGAAACGTAAGTAGGGTCCTCTTGTTTAAGTTAACCTGAAATATGGAAGTGGTAATTGCTTACTTGTTTTTACAGGTGCGTATTCCAGGGCTGTCATCTGGATCCTGGAGTCACCAACCTGGAACAAGTATGCATATATAAACGGAAGTTCAGAATCTTCTGAGTGCAACAGATGTATACTTGTCCCAATTCAGTGACTCACTAGGTAGTAGTCTGGATCAGGATAGCAACCCCTTGCATGCTTATTTGAAGCAAATCAGGGGAGTCAGCTCACAAATTTCTAGGTTGACTTTAAGGGCCTGATCATGCTTACCGTTTCAGTGAAATGCTGCATTTTAATGAGCGGGCTAGCGTGTTGTGGCAAACTGTCAGAGCGGTCACTTTTTAATTTTTTTTTCAACTTTCTGTGCAGTGTGCTGCGATCTGCAGTGGCATCCAGTGCACTTTGGTAAAATTCAGCGTTTGTGGTAAAATGCAGCGGTGTAAATGGGACGTATAGAAAGCGATTGTTTTCTATGTGTCCTTGCAGTGAGCTGTGTTGATCCAGTTTGGTACAATGAAGGCCACCATAGTATGTGCGAATGGGGCCCCTTGGACACTGGAAGTCCTAATAGCTATTTTTTTATGCAGTCATTGTGCATTGGGTCCCCTATGCTGTTGGGCCCAATTTAAGAGAAAATTCCTTGTCTTTACTGATTTGGGATCAGTGACTCATAAAATAGTCAAATCAAGTCATCATGACAGCTAGGCAAATAGCATATTCTCACATAGCAGGTTTACTTTAAAGCCCAGATACAGGCAGTTAAAAAATCATAATAATTGTGCCTCTCTGATGATGAAGGATTTATTGATTCTTTCGTCAAACTAACTGATCTAACACAGAGTAAAACTTACCTTAATCTACAGTCACAGATGCTTCCTCTCCACTGGTTCCGGTTGTGATGACCGGTTCCCACTGGTCCTGCATTGTATGTCACAATGTACAGATTCCTACCCACATTCTGGAGCTGGAAGAGAACTGGAGTGCAGGCAGCTGCCGGACAGTTAGGGAAAATAATATTTACTCTGTTAGATCGTCCCCTTTACAAAATGAGCATAAAAGTGTAGGGAGCCTACTATTAACTCGAGTGTCCCTATATTAAATTTCTTGGGCTGTAGTCAGCCTGGGCTCTGAATTGTTTCTGAATTTATTGTGTTTCCCCTAAGTTCAGGATATTGTTTGCTTCTGACCATTGCTGGGGAGTGTTCTCCAGCAGATAAAGCAAGAAAATACAACGTTCTGAGTTTTGATAACATGTATTTCTCTCTGGCCATTTAGTAGAAGGTTTATTGGCCGAAGTGATGTATGTAGAAGGGTCTTTGCCTTATGGCTCCTGGCATGAGAGGAGGTCTTCTTCATGCCCCCTAGGCTGTGGCCAGGAGATGAAATTGTGCTGGAAGTCTCTGCCTCCTAGTCCTACTGCCTGGGGAGGGCGTTTGCTAAAAGAGCAGCCTGAGCCTGTGCCCAAGTAATTTGTATTGTCTTGCTGGAGGGTATATCCAGTAGGAGTGAAGCAGGAAGAGGCTAGAATAGGCTGTGCTGAATAGTGTATAGAGCTGGATAAGCTGCTGCCGGTGGACATTGCATTGCAAGAAGTTCTCACTGCTTTTTCCACTAAATACTTGTGCTGCTGGATAGCTTCTTATGCTCTACAATCATAGATTGGCATTCTTGAATACACAACATGTATTGACTAATACTGGGAATTACCTATTTTGGGGTATCTTGGGCCCGAACACTCACTTCTGGAGTTTAGCGAGCCATATAAACCCTTTACATTACTAAAGTGACCGGCATTCAATTTCCTTTTAGTTCAGAACAACCCTAGCCTTCAAATGCTAGCGCATTGAGCCACCTGGGAGACCTCTTCCACCACTCAGGAGTAAGTTGGGGCTACAAAAGGATCAGCTGGGGGTAGGAAACAACATGTTTGTGATTTATAAACTGCCTAGAGTTTTGTTTTAACATAATAACCAATTAAAACATAAATTGTATAAGAAAGATGGTGTTACACAAAAAAAGTTTTACAAGAAACAGTATTTGTTCTTGTCTTTGTTTATCAACCAAATAGTGTGTAATAATTTGGACATTTGTATATGAATATACAGGATATGCATTTTCACATTTAAATGTAAAGTTCATTCATTGTGATTCATTCACTAAAATAAATATGTAAGCTAATATTTAAATTTTAATATTACTTGGGATCAAAATAGTGAACCCAAAAGCAGCTTTACAACTACAGAGGCAATTTTGTGCTCTACAATTACCTTGATTGAACATAATCTTATTTTGACTGCTTTATATATTTGTGTGAATATCTAATTTTAAGTAAGGTTTGATGGAGGTTGTCAGATAAATTAGGTCAAAACACAAAAGAGGAAACAGCTAATAAAAAAGGAACATTATTAAAAAAAATTTAAATTCAAAATTGTGCTCCACTTTCCACAACCAAGGCTTTGATGAAAATTGTTTATTGCATGGTTAAGTTTCTGTCTAGAAGGCATCTTGTGAGCTTTGAAGATGTTTCTGTAGACTAAAAAAAAAATTGTGAAAATTGCAGTGCTTTTCTATAATTTTATAAAACAGGGTGCTTCAAGATAAATTATACTAGCGGACCCTATCTTCTCTCACAAAACACATGTAAAATACCTGTAATTTAGTCATTTCAAGGCGTGCATGAAAAAGGTAATAAACACAAACAGCAACATAGCTATCTTAGTTTGTAGACAGACTGCACAAATGAATAAAAGTATCAGGCTTTCTAAAATTAGCTGTAGGTCCAGAAAAACATGAAAAACAACATAAAATTGCCAAAATGTCTGAGGCATACTCTGATTGAGTCATAAATTGTACACAGAATTCAGTGGAAATCATGCTGTTAAAATTATATTTTGTACAGATCTGTAGTGTTATTTTTTAAAAGTAATTGGCATTAGAGGTAACATTGTACTGTTTTGAGATTTAGGTACATTCTGAAACTATGTAGGTGATGTATGTGTAGTGAATTTTATTTACTGTTTCTTCTGTGCATAAAATAGTTGATATTTATCTGGTATATGTGCTCACTACCAAGACCAAATATGATTCCAGTGCTTACATTTTCTTCAGAGAGAGCAGTCAGTATAAAAATTCCTTGGGATACTTACATAATCTTTGGCCATATGCATTTGCTGTCTTGCATGATGGTGAACTAAGTCTAATATCCCTTGAAGCTGAGTTCCTGCAACATCATAAGGAGATAAATTCCTTGGTAAATCAAATTGCATTGCATTGGCTAGATACGACCTGGGCTACAACAAAGCAGTGCAATATTTAAGACAGGCTTTACTTTCTCATCATGTAATATCTAGGCACAACCCATATTTATCCCAAAACCTCCCTCTCTTACTCTAAAACATGTTCATGCTTTTTTTTAAACCTTATTCAGGTAGCTAGACATAGGGAAGAGGTTCAGATTCAACGGTAGAGGTTCAGATGCACCTTGGCTTCAGTGGCAAATCCTGCAGATTTAACATTTGCAATCCTTGAACTATGGTCAACGGGCATAGAAGGGCCAGCGAGAAACCTTTTAAATAAGCCAGCCCTTTAATATAAAAGGGGAGCTCAGAACATACATAGGGGGTGATTTACTAACCTAAACACACGCACGCACCACGTGCGTGTGATTTTCACACAGCAAAACGTATTTATCTACCAAAAAGTCTCTAAAAGCATATTTCCACTTATGCCATATATGGAAAAATCATGCACATGATGCATATATAATGCTGCTTCACAGTTTAGACAAAAATGGTTAGCTCATGCATTTACATTCCTGCATTCATCAACGCAAGCAACACAACATAGAGCTAATTTACACAACATCACCTTGCAATTCATGCTTGGCTTTGCACAACACACCTGCTGGGTGTGTACACACTACAAAGGTGTTTAGATTCCACCCATAGATCATGCTGGGAGGGAACACACTACAGAGGTGTATACATGTTCATGGTGTGTTTATAAGGTTAGTAAATCAACCCCGTAGTGTCAGTGTATTGGAAACTGCTGTGGGGAAAGGATCGGGAATGCTGACAAACTGAAGAGAGAGACTGGTAGAGATTACGGCCAGTCAGCATCTGATTACTAGCTCTTTTGGCAATTGCCCCTTATGCTACTTTTTCCCCTTTCTTCTTCCCAGGGGGGATATTGGTTTTTATTCTACTTTGATAGGGTCTTTTTTCTGGGGTGCATAAAGCACAACATTCACTTGTTGCTGATCAAAAGAAAGGATCCTGAAAGAAAAGATATCTGATCCTTTAGCAAGGTGCATGGGAAAACATGTTAACTGCCCAGCAAACTGTATAGACTCCAGCACTCCAGGTCAGACAGAGGTGCGTTGTGGTCCTTTCTTTTGGTCAGTAAGAAATGAATGCTGCACAGTTGCTTCATTTGAAAGAAAAAAAACAGTGTGCACCTCACAATATATTTCTCATATGTACTGCACCCCTGGTCCCTATAGTAAAAATAAAAAATCATACACCAATTTCACAATGTTTTATTATCTGCAATTACCTTAGTCATGTAAGATTTGTTGTGTTCTGAATTGAAATATTGCATCCGATTTTCTGAATGAAAGAAATAACGAATCCGAACGTATCTGAATTTTTGATAATGAAAATTGGAAATGGATGTGAATTTTTTTCAAGATGTAATTCTGAATAAATTCATGTTGTTAAACGGTAAAATAAAGAAGCGTGGAGTCCCCTACCCGATCCATACCATACCCTTTAGGTCTGGTAGGAATTGTATGGGGGGACCACAACGCCAAAAAAAACAACAACAAAAAAGCGTGGGCACCATAGCACCTCCAGGTGGCGCTGGAGCCAGGTCCTGCAGTTCATGCGCTCGCCTGCAGGTGTTTCCAGCAAGCCAGGAATTGTCAGGTGCCAGAGCAACACTGAATGGTGCTGGAACCTGCAGCTCCAGCGCTCACCTCTGGGTGTCTCCCAGCTGCCACCGATTATCCACCACCTGATGCTCCCTGGGAGGGTACTTAATCCCTCCCCGCAGTCAGGTCTGTGGCTCAGTATTGTTTCCTGTGAGTCCTGAGTCCCCAGTCCTGTTGCCATTTCCTGTTCCCTGCTTGTTGTCCTGAGCCCTGTTCCCTGCTTGTTGTCCTGAGATGTTACTTGCTTATGTTCCTGAGTCCTGTTGCCCAGCTCCCCAAGTTTCCCTGTCCTGTTATACTGTTTGTGGGTATTCTGCAGTTTTCTCCTAGTTTTGGTTACTTTATATTATCTTTTGTAAAAAAGCCCTCGCAAAAAAAATTACAATTAAATATATCTCCACCAAAAATAGTTCCTGAAAGAGTGACCTCCTACCCTATTTTTATATTGTTTTTTCATCTATTATTATTAGTTAGTATTATAAAAAGTGCAATAAAATAACATAACAAAATGCCAATAAAACACCAAAAAACAAAAACACCTGCAGGGTGGGTGTTCGGCTAGCTAAGCAGCAACTAGGTTCCCAGCAGACATTTGGAAGTGTGTGTTCAGAGAGACCCAACTATCCTTTCTAGAGCTACATTTTTGCCTATGCCAGCAACAAGTTCAATGAAGTCAAACTCTGCTCTGTGAACACACACTACCACATGTCTTCTGGGAACCCAGAGTTTTATAATGAGGGAGCTGGCACATGAGAAAGCCCTTATTATTGGCCCTTGTAAGCCATCTGACGCTAGTGCTGGTGTCTATCAAATCTGCAGTTGGCGTGACATGACAAGGGTGACAGAATTACAGTTGGAACTTCACAATTCAAGTCAACTAAAAGCCACCTTGCCCGAACTGTGGATGCATCTCAAAGAATGCAAGCTCTGTTCAACCGATACATTTTGTTGAGCCGTGCAAACAGGGCAACTTTGGCCAATTTGGTGGTAACCATTTGAAATTCCAGCAAAATATGGCCAGTTTATGAATTAGAGACAGAAGTGGCTTAGGTTATCTTGCAATGCAGGTATACAGCTATAAGGCTCAAGGCACACGTGCACCTAGGCACAGGAAGTACACTGCTTTCTTAGGAGTATTTCAAGACAAAAGGTAAATGTTTTCACTGTAATGCTTATGCACTATTAACATTTCTAATTTTTTCCTACAGGATCTTCCGACCCGCTTTAACTTTTAATTTTAATCTGCAGATTGAGATTTTTTGTAATTTTCTAAAACTATCAAGGGTCATTCTGTATATCATAGCCTAATTGGTTACCTGCAGTTCCAATGAATCTAAAGTAAAATTTTAGGCACCCCCTGCAACAGGAACTTCCTATTGGGATGCAGAAACTGTAATTTTTCTCATTACAGCACCATGACTACCCAGGCAGTGAAGAGAAATAGCAACACAGGCAGCAATAACAACATCATATGATGCCTAAAGCTACACCAATCTCCTCCCAAAATAATAAAAAAAAGTTTGCATGGGTTCGTGCAGATGAGTTATAACAGCTGTAATCAGGCTACTCTTTCTTCTTTTACAAGAAAAAAAAAGTGAGCAGAACTCTTTATAATTAACACAGAGAAATTACAATATTTTTAGTATAGTAGGGGAGGGATAGAACCCCTGTCAAATTTTTTTTCTGTCTGTTTTTCATTTTCAGATTTCCCTCACTTCCTGTCTGGTAAAACCATTTTCATTGGGACATAAAGTAAGGGAAATTTCACTAACGGACCCAGGATAGCAGTAAAAACCATTTCTAACCATTCATAACTCAAGTTTTATACATACATGTTAAAGAATAAATCTACCTTCATCACTAATGGCTTGCTCTTAATTCTTTCTGTAGTCTGTGGCAAAATGTGAATTGCTTCCAGGAGTTTCTAACATTGGGCTCCTTCACAATAGACTGGCTCCCCAGTTCATTTTAACTTTCCTTCAGCTCCATCTAGTTCTGGGGTAGCTGAAGGAGCAGTTACTGCAGGAAGAGTAGATGTAAGCATACTGATTCCAGACTGGAGTTACCAGTATCGGGAACTTTTCCTTATTAGCCAACAGGTACCCTTTGCAAATGACTTATTTCAGTGGACTGCAGGGACAAGCAGAACAATAATGATAATACTGAACGTGCACTTATGGACTTATAGACTTGATGGATAATGACAAAAAAGAAATTGGAACCCATGGCTATTGTACTATCCAGAGTCCACAACAGATTGAATTACCTCTAACCCATACTCTACTAGTTAGTCAGTCTAATATATTAAATACACTTTAATAAAAAAGAGAGACGACTTTAGTTTCAGGGCATAATAGTGTATGATTCTACCACTGAACTTAGGATGAAGCTGAAGATGTCAGTACAGGGGAAATAAATAAACAGCTTATTAAATCTGAGACTGTTTGCGTTTCCTCAGTGCTGACTGATTAGCATTACCAGCAAAGGTGATAAAGGATTTCTTGCATCTTAGCGCCCCAGGGTTGGGCTGTGCATAATAGGCAGACAGAGCGAAGTGGGCGAAGATGAGTATTTAATTGCATCACATTTTACATGATTTCCTGAAAGGCTTTCATTTGTGAATATTGCTTTGTTAGAAAGTAAAAGTAAAGTCTGCATAAAGTGCCTATATTGAAAGATGACATTCATTCATTGTTAGCTTGCTTTTCCACGTTACCTTTTTGCAGCTTTGCACTGTCCTAACTTGACCCTCTCACTTATTTAACAAGCTAGTGCTAAAGGTACTCAAAACGGCAACCAGTACTGTGGATATTTAAATGATTTCTATGCAGGTGAATGTATCTGAACACAAATGGACACAAAGAGATCTCAGCAGATGAGTGCTAATCAGTGGGATGTTGGTCAAACTGCTTGGAAAATTGGCCAGTAAGTCTTTTGGTTCTTCTTCCATTTAAACTCATTATGTACGCAAATGAATAGAACACATCACAACATTCACCAATTACATTATCAGCGTTAGTACAAATGTACCTCTTCCTTGCCGTAGGTAAAAACAAATCTCCACTCCTAGGTTGCCTCATGTAACAAAAACCGGGTGGAAATCACATGAACTCTGCCTACCAGAAGTATTGTGGGTGTTTGCTGTCAATAGAACTGCTGATAATTCATTCTTTTCAACTAGACAGAATCCTTCTGGCTAACACACAGCAGGATAAAGGCATGAGCAAGGCACTGTCACCATGCAGCATTACTAAGCAGGAAGCAGACCTTGTAAAAGTAGTGGATGACTACGGCTGCCCCATGTACATATATAATTACAAACTGAAAAAACACAGTTAGGATTGTTAACATTACGTTCACATTAATAACAAAAAATTAATAAACAAATACAAAATTAATCTATAAAGACATTCTGTCACTTTAACAAGGAAAAACAAGCTGCTACACATACACATGGCAACTTTCAGTGCATCTCTTCTGTCCACACATTTCTAATGGGCAGTGAAGCAGCCTCGCCATAGTGATGGGCCAATTTAAAGAGATAGGAGTGAAATGAAGCAGGCAAGCTCCAACACTACCACAAAGTTTTTGACTCAGCATTCGGACAAATCAAAGGCACTGAAAGTAGTATGTTCGGATAGCTTTTGGTGGCTGCTCATCTTTTTCAGTAGCATGTTTTTTTTGTTTTGTTTTAAATTAATAGTCCTTTTAAAGCTGCAGTCTGAGCTTATGTACCCCCAATTCCTGTTTGAACCCCTTCCTCATAACAAACACAAATAATATTTAAAGTAGTATTAAACTCTCTATCTTTTTCAATAATTAATCCAGATCAAACAAATATACATTGCCCAGCAAAGCATTGCTTTACATTTCTGCCCAAAACCTTACAGTCATCATGTTTCTGAACAGCTGTTTCCAAGTCTGTCAGCTCAGCTTCCTTGTACTTCCTGTTCAGTACACGATCACAAGGGACAGAGCAGACGCCAGAAACTGTTCATCTACTAGCTTGGAGAAGGGAGGGGCCAAGGGGGTCAAGGGGAGGGAAGTAGCTTGATTTTTTTGTGTCTGTTTGTTTGTGGCGACATACACAGCTTACTAGCACACACAGGGGTGACTAATTAGCACTCTGCTTGAGAAAGGAGGCACTCTAAAACAGGATATCAGGACCAGTGCTCAGCGGACCAGCTGATTCTGCTGAAAACTAAAACTTTTAAACATCACCTGGCAGTATCCATGGTAAGTGATTTAATCAGCTATTTGAAATAGCTTAAAAACCTTGATGAATCCCAAATTCTGCAAAGAACTGCACCATGTTATTACACTGCAGCTTTGAGTAGAAAATTAGGAAGAAAAACAACACCTTCTAGTCCAAAGGTCAAATTCCATGTACACCGATCAGCCATAACATTATGACCATCCGCCTAGTATTCAGTAGTTCCCCTTTTGCCGCCAACACAGCCCCGACCTGTTGAGGCATGGACTCCACTAGACCTCTGAAAATATGCTGTGGTATCTGGCACCAAGCCGTCAGTAGCAGTTCCTTTATTACCTGTAAATTGTGAGGTGGGGCCTCAAAGCAACTTGTTTTTCAAGCACATACCAGAGATGCTCAACTGGATTAAGATCTGGAGAATTCAGAGGCCAAGTTGACACCTCAGACTCATTGTTGTATTCCTGAAACTCTATTTGAACAATTTTTACAATGTGGCAGGGCCCATTATCCTGCTGAAAGAGTCCACTCCCATCAGCGAATAACATTTACATGGAGAGGTATACTTGGTAAGCAACAATGTTTAGGTAATTGGTACGTGTCAAAGTAATATCCACATGAATGGCAGGACCCAAGGTTTCCCAGCAGAACATTGCCCAAAGCCTCACACTGCCTCCACCATAGTGCATCCTGGTGCCATCTATTCTCCAGGTAAGCAACACGCGCCCGACCCCCTTCTTCTATTGCTCTGTGGTCCAGTTCTGATGTTCACATGCTCATTGTAGGAGCTTTTTGCGGTGAACACAGGTGAGCATGGGCACCCTGACTGGCCTGCGGCTACACAGACCCATACACAACAAACTACGATGCACTTTGTGTTCCGACACCTTTTCTTCAGAACCAGCATTATCTTTTTCAGCAATATGAGCTACTGTAGCTGTTCTATTGGATCAGACTACACAGGCCAGTCTTTGCTCCCCATGTGCATCAATGAGCCTTGGCTGCCCATGACTCTGTCGCCACTTTTGATAGGTCCTGAAGACCGGGAACATTCCACAAGAGCTGCAGTTTTGGAGTTGCTTTGACTTTGCTTTGTCGCCTAGCCATCACAATTTGGCCCTTGTCAAAGTGACTCAAATCCTTACACTTACCAATTTTTTCTGCTTCCAGCATATCAACTTCAGAGACAAAATGTTTACTTGCTGCCTAATATATCCCACCCACTTCCAAGTGCCATTGTAATGAGATTATCAGTGTTATTCACTTCACCTCTCAGTGGTCATAATTCTATCGCTGATCAGTGTATGTGTCCAACAATGTCTGTGTCTTTTCTGCTTAAAAGTTCTACTTCCCAGTAATAGTCCCAGTAATATTTTTGTAAAGGGTAAAGTTCCTCTTTTAGGCCATTATACATATTGCCTGCCATTTAACCCCCCCCCCCCTCCTTCCACCCCGTGACCTGACTTACCAGTACCATTCCTTTAATCGGCTTAGAAGCTATGAATTCTTGCACTGATGATAGATATCTAACATACATCAATCACCTTTATACATGATGAATCAATATTTCTATAGTTGTCATAAAGTGTTGTGGATGTGCATTAAGCCAACGGGGCATAAATAAAAACAATTTTCGTATCTCTGCCTATTATCCTTAGTAGGACAAGGAATACAATTTAAAAGAAAAAAAGTAAAATACATTTTTTTTAACCTCTTAATATTTGAATCGCATTAGTACAATGTATCAGTTGTGCAAAATAAAATACAAGCGCATGGCTTGATTCAAAATCATGGTTAGAAAAACGAATATATTCAGGGTTTTTAGAGTTTCTGTTTACTACTGGGTTACAACAAAGCCTGTTTGAAAGTTATAGATACATACTAATAGATGTTTCATTGAAAACAACAAAACGGCCGTGACATTCATACCATTAGCAATTTCAGGAAACAACGATTCCAACTGTAATTTTTCAGCTGAAATCTCATTAACATTCGAAATGATGGCTTCAAGGTGGATGTGCCTAATTTTAAAGTAAGCTGTATGTGCCTAGTTGTACTATATGAAACCATTCTTACAATTGTTTTCATTTTCCATTCAATAGTTTCTGACACTTATAATAAATCCTTGAAGCATACTTGGTGTCTTCTTTTTAAATCCAGGCAATGACTGTATTGCAGAAATAAAAGACTGAACAAGAACTGTGTCTCTTTATTAAAACTAAGCAGCAAGCACATTTACATAACAGCACCCGGCTCAATGCTAAATATAAGAACTAAGCAGTTGTGGGCAAATGGATGGAAAAGGATTTGAATACCTGATTAGAATTGCCCTTTGCATGTGAGCCTATGCTTATGGAGTTGGCTATCTCATGCATAAACAGACTTCAGACCCATTATTAGTTAATACACCTTAAATGACAAAGCTTAGCTTTTTTAGATTATTGTAGGCAGACAATCTTTTACTGGATTTTTATACTTGTTTTAACCATCAAGACCCCATTCACATTTGAGAATTTGGTAGCTTTTTTCCCTCAGCATGACAATGTTCACACCGAGTGTTGTGTTGCTTGTCGTCAGCCATGTGAAGCTCAAAAAAGTAAAGAGAGCTTCTTGTGGGGCAGAGTTGTTCATCTTGGCCCCTACTGACTTTAATAGGAGCACATGAAAAATGCTTGAAGAAAGCGTGTTTGCGGGCATTTTTCAGGTGCTCCCATTTAACAGTCTAAAAAGGGCCAAAAAAGCTTGCTATTGCTCCTATATAGATGTGTATAGAACCACTAGAAAAACACATATACAAACATTATATATTAGTGGATCCTAAAGACGTCTTACTTCTGTACCCCTTAGCAGTCTATTTGTATAAACTGTACCGTCAGTGGGGGTGGGGCAGGAAGTGGGGATAATAGTGAAGCATGTAGCATGCCGTACCTATTGGTAGATGTGGCCAAATTGCACAAACAGTAGGAGGGGCTCAAATGCCACTGTGTCAGTGGGAGGAAGGACGGAGCTGGGTCTGACGATCCCCCTTAAACCCTCCGTTTTATGGATCTCAGCTGCGGAATTTGTGTAAGTAAGCTTACGTCACTATAACTGGTAGGGACGGCTAGTCAGGCTTTAACCCCTGGCATCACACTCAATCTGTACGGAGTGTTAGGGGTTATAGCATCATTTGCCGTGATACGAAGTTTAGATGGTTTGGGAGTCTAGGATCTATTACTTCATAGACCCTCATTAGATTGTACACAGTATACGTTTATAGAATCTATCAAAGTAGCCCAGGTAGTGGAGATGTCAATAGGCAGTTCTGGTAATATCAGTTGTAATGATACAGTCCCATTAGAGAGATCAAGTCCCATAGGATAGTTTCAGCCAATGAGCAGATATGCAAGAGCCTGCTGAATCCCCGTTAGGGGTACTTGTGGTTATGAAGGTCCAGACAGAAGAGAAGGGGTTCCAGTTGAGAGAGAGGTCCCAGAGCATCCGAGTTGGTAAGGTCGTCCAGCAGAGTTCCCAGAGGTAGAGGTGTCGGGGGGCTGCAGGGCGCTGTGTCCATAATGGTGGACCACCGTGTCAGCCTCCCGACGAGTTTAAATACCCCGCCAGGCTTTGGAAGAGGCCGGAACTGAACGCCGGCTGACTTCCGCGTTCCACGCTAGAACACATGTGTCACTCCCTTTGGGGTGGAGCCGTCGATCCGCTCGGGAGCCGTGAAGGACCTTACACTGGGAGGCTGGAGTGGGGGGCTCGTTGTGGTATGCCATATTGCAGTGATGTGTCCAGTGTTATCTTGGGGTATTTTTGGGGTGCTGTTTGTGACACTGAATCTAGAGCTCCTTGCACTTAAGAGAAGCAAAGTGCACTTCATTTGGCTGGGGACTAACTGAGGTGTTGGCAGCCTGAATTATAGAATGAGCGTTGAAAAATGTAGCTGCAACTCTGCAGACCTTCTGTACACATTTAGTCCCTGCCTCTCCACTGCCACAGCATTTTTCTGCTATTACAAAAATATTTTCAAGTACTCCCAAATGGGCTGCCAAGTAACCCTTGTAATCCAGGTTGAGAACCGCTGCTCTAGATTGTCTGGCTATGCTCATGTTTAGGTTAAAATAGAGCCTTGGGCCCCATTCACATCTTAGCATTTTGTAGCTCCAAGCTACAAAATGTTCAACATTAAAAATCCCTTTGTCCCTATTGTGCCTGTTCACAAGTGCTCAAGTGCCTGTAGCAAATGGCTGTTGCTTCAAAAAGTAAAGGAGCTTCTTTTTAGGTAGAATCAAGTATTTTGACCCCATAGACTTTAATGGGAGACTGTAATGGGCCCTGTTCACACATGGGCATTGTGCTGCTTGTTGCCAGTTGTGTGAAAAAGTACTTGAGCTTCTTTTGGGGCAGAATCATGTTTAGGTGCATTTTGCATGCACTCCTATTTAAAAGTTTATGGGGCCAAAAAAAAGCACGATTCTGCTCCTTTACTAAAAGTCGTGCAAAAAAAATGCTTGAAAAACATGTACAAACTCAAAAAAACTAAAATTTTAAAATATATATTATGGTCTCGGGGTAAGGGTAACCCTCCTAGCATACCAGTGATTCAGGCTGATATCCTATGGGCGGAAGTGGCAAACATTCAGTCCCAACCATTCTCTCACAAGAGATTGTACTTCTCATTATATTACAGCACCAAAAGGGACAACACATGCAAACACAGTGCACAGATGTGAACGAGCACCATTTAAAACAATGGCTGACCTGTGTGTGCATTGATATGCATTACAATGCATTACAATGCATGTGTTAAAATGTATACTGTGAATGGGTCCTAAAAGCAAAGGGAAGTGTTAATAAATCTTTATGTGAAATCAACTGCTCCAACCTCCCCGTACTTTGTATGTAAAACCATTTTGAAAAAAAAAAACAATGTTAAAACCCTTTGCCAGGTTATTTTTTTGTTATCTGTGTACCCTGGGGAATTTTCTCGATGCTTCCTGCTCCTGATATATAACAATATATGATAAAAACAATATTGGCATGCATACTAGCACATTATGGCTTAAAGAAAAGAAAATGGCTCCAGGGTTTGTGTTTTTTCTTTTTAAAATCACTTTACTACAGCTTTAAAGAAATTGTACTAAAATGCGGGTATTTCCACTCTTGACTCTGACAGTTGTCCTCGGTACAGGTATTCAGATTTGAAGGTTTCCCCTTACCTTGTACTTGGAATAATTTTGTCTTTCCCTTTCTGGACAGAGGGTGTAACCCTTCTCCACTCTACCCAAAACTAAAAAAAAAAAAAACCCCAAGAACACTTATTTCCAGTTCTGTGCAGAGCAAGGATGGGTGAGAACCTCTATTTTCACTGCTCTCTGTACTGAATGTGTAACCACAACTGAAAGTAAATGAAAGGCTCTAAGGCCCCGTTCACACTGAGTGATTTATCGCGGGGTAATTCCCGCGATATCGCGGCTATTTACAGCGCGATATCGCTCTCCAATGCATGGCAATGGGGCTCTGCCCGTCGCTGTCGCGGGTCGTGCGTCGCTAGAGCAGGACCCTTTTTGGAGCGGATTTTGCCGCGATTCTAGCTTGCTCAATGCAAGCATTTGCGCAATATCGCGTGACAAACGCGCGATATCGCGCAAAATGCAAATCGCGCAACAAACGCGATTTGCGAATCGCTCAGTGTGAATGGGGCCTTAGAGGTACACAAGTAGCGGCAAAACACTCTTTTTTTAGTAGAGTTGGGAAGACTAGAGCCCCATCACCTTTTTTGTTTTCTGTGTCCCTGTTGGAGATATATCCCCAGAGAGTCCTTAAAAAGGCATGAAGACTTTACAGATGTTCTAACTCCTTCCCACTGTATCTAAAATAGAGAACGGCCGACATAAATTTCCCAGAGCCGATACTGATACTGTTATTCGGCTGCCTTTCAGGCCAATAGCCGATATCAGGTGCCGATATTCTGTACATTTGACATTGTGCAAAATCAACACCGTTTTACTGGGACCTGTAGACCTGGCTGACCACACAGGCATGCTTGGACTTGTAGTCCCTGGTGACCTCATGCTGGGACTAGAACTCCCCTGGTGACCTCACTGGCATGCTGGGACTTGAGTTCCTCTGGAGACCACAAGTATACTGGGGCAGGCCCCACTCCCAGTATACTTGTGGTCTCCTGAGGAACACAAGTCCCAGGATGCCTGTGAGGTCACCTGGGGACTTCTAGTCCCAATATGACTGTAAGGTCACCAGGGACTACATGTCCAAGCATATATTTGTGGTCTCCAGAGGAAGTCCCAGGATCACACTTTAAAAGAGTTTTTAGGCTTCCTTTGGATCAGCTGAGGATGCAGGCTTTTTATTCATTTATTTTTGTATTTTGATTGAACTCAGTGGGCATGTGTGGGTTTTTTTACCCTGACTAACTATGTAACTATGCTGTATGTTTATCTACACATAATATAATTCTTTCAAATGTTGCATCAAAATGTTTATTTGGTATTGGAAACACCAATTTGGTTTAAAAAGCACAGGGTTTTGGAATATTATCATTATCACACTCCTATATGAATTTGCTCCGTTCTAAACCTCAGATCGTAATTAATTAAATAAAATCAGATTTTAGTCTGGCTGCAAAAGACCTCCGATTCTATAAGACGATCCAGAATTAAAATAGAACTATAGCCAAACTTTTTGGGGTTTTATTTTGGCCGTAGTTCTCTTTTGGGTTACAGGAGTAAATTTACTAATGTACTCCAGTGACTCAAACTCAGCATATAATGGGCTACTGCCAGCTATTTGCTGACAGCACAGGGCCACTGCAATATTGTCAAGATCCATCCCACTGCCTGATGACAGCTGGCTCTGCCTCTCTGGAGCCAGAGCCAGCTGTGTCTGCCGCAGCTCTGTCCCTCCAATGGTTGCTGGAGGAACAGAGAGGGGAGAATGAATCCCTGTGGGGAGTGACGACTGACAGCTTCTCCAGGGAGAAGCCATGAGCTGAGTGATCAGCAGATCGTGATCACTCAGTTTTCGAGCTATAGAGCCGACGTGTGACAGATACAGTGTCAAACACCAGCTCAAACTATTGGGAAGAGTAAATTTTACTCCTCCAATAGTTTTCTTTAATACCTGCCATTTGCATTCACCTGAAAAGGTTCAGCTCAGTATAAAGTTCCCTCCTTAATAATGGTGCAACAAAGTCAAAGTAGTTACAATGGACACATGATTTAAAGGAGAACTATGGGGTTATGGCTTTTCCCCATAGTTCTCCTAAGGGAAACGGGAGGACGCTAAGCATACCGCGAGCTACAGCTCGTGATATACTGAGACGCCGCAGCTAAAACGGATCCCGACAATTATGTCTGGATCCACCCAGCTGCGTGAGTGATTCTCACTTCCCGATCTACTGAGCCAACCTGTATCAGTTTCATTGTCACAGGTCCGCTAGAACTATGAGGATGAGTGAAAATCACTGACCTCATAGTTCTCCTTTAAAGTTGAGGGGCAGCACTGACAGTCCAGGCCCAGAGTTGGGGGGCAGCATTGCATTTCTGGGTCCTGTGTTGTGGGGGCAGCACTGTCAGTGAACACTCAGTTCATAAAGATTTCTTCCGTCATATGTTCTTAATTCAGTTATGAAACTTTCCTAGGCAGTAATGAATTGTGCAATACTCTGTGCACAAATACCAAAAACATTTCTAGATTTGTGAGCTAGCAAACACCAGCTCAAGCCTTGCATTTGGGCTCCATTCACACAAGGTATTCTGGCATTCCTGCTTCAAGAGCCTGTTGATTCTTGTGGCAGGAATGCCAGGTGTCCCCGTTTAGATGCAACCACTGTGCCTGGTGAAGGTGGTGAAGGAAATAATAGGGTGACAGGAGCCACATCTGTACATGGTTTGATTACCTGTGGTTTGGAATAGA
Organism: Nanorana parkeri; assembly: GCF_000935625.1. Taxonomy (NCBI): domain Eukaryota; kingdom Metazoa; phylum Chordata; class Amphibia; order Anura; family Dicroglossidae; genus Nanorana; species Nanorana parkeri. The sequence goes on along the minus strand of NW_017308432.1, from coordinate 52,571 downwards.
TGACTGTCTGTGTCCAGGGACAATAATCTATTACAAGGTATACATGGTACAATTACACGCCGCTGTCAGCCTGTCATTTATATCAATGGGTACAGCAGTCACATCTGAATGGGGACACCTGGAATTTCTGCCGCCAGAATCTGTAGGTTCTTGCCACAGGAATCCATAGGTTCTTGCTGCAGGAATCTCTAGGATCTTGCCACAGAAATCTGTAGGTTCTTGCCGCAGGAATCTGTAGGTTCTTGCCACAGGAATCTGTAGGTTCTTGATGCAGGAATCTGTAGGTTCTTGCCACAGGAATATGTAGGTTCTTGCTGCAGGAATTTGAAGGTTCTTGCCACAGAAATTTGTAGGTTCTTGCTGGAGGAATCTGTAGGTTCTTGCTGGAGGAATCTGTAGGTTCTTTCTGGAGAAATCTGTAGGTTCTTGCTGAAGGAATCTGTAGGTTCTTGCCCCAGGAATCTGTAGGTTCTTGCCCCAGGAATCTGTAGGTTCTTGCCACAAGAATATGTAGGTCTTTGCTGCAGAAATCTGTAGGCTCTTGACGCAGGAATCTGTACGTCCTTGCCACAGGAATCTGTAGGTTCTTGCCACGGGAATTTGTAGGTTCTTGCTGAAGGAATCCCAGAATGCCAAAAGACAATTCTTGATATGTTCATTTTCTATATTTGTAAAGCAGGGCCTAAAGATCCCGTCACCAGATCATTCACTTTAGAAAGCAATCTTTCCTTCCTTAATACTGCCTTTAAAGTATTTTATGATGTTATTTTTCTGTAAGAGTCTCCCTTGTGGAGACATCCAAAGGCCCTGAGACTGCTCCTGGGTGTCACCATCATGGATGTGATATCAGCATACTCCAAGCTGACACTCTATAGTATTCCTCTTCGCTCCTCCCCAATAGCTACGTAAACGTTTCTGTAGGTTGGTGAAGGGAGGGTGGAGGATCTGCCAGTCAGTGCAGTCCTAAGGAACGTACTAGTTAATTTTTAGCAAATTCAAAAGCACCTTGCAAGTAAATAAACAATTATTTATAGAAAGGAAAAATATGGCACGTAATCATTTAAAATACTTCATTTTTTACCTGCAACATTATAAGTTGGTGACAGTTTCTCTTTAATTAAAGATAACCAAGTTCCTCACCAGGTGCATGGCAGGCTGTATCAAATATACATTATTCAGTATGTAGCTCATTACGATTTTATTTTTTAACTGAACAGGCAAACAGCTAAATACACTGAAGATACACATGAAGATACAGAGCTGTTTTATCTGTCAAACGGTTTGAATTTCTTTCCATCCAGTCCTGACACAGCTCTGTCACACAGCACAGTCAGATGACACGAGTTTCTCTGCCACAGAGATTTATTCAATTAGCAATACAGTGGGGTCCGATCCTCACCCCCAGATTTCTAAATGGACAGTGAAAGAGCAGCAGGCGACTGATCATCTGTCTGCTCATTCTGCACTCTCCAGCTGTCATCATATTCTTTACCAGTACATTTGTATGTAGCACACCCTACTGGCTTCCAGAGCCACCCCTGCCTCTTTCAGTCAGGGACAGCAAGAGGCTCATACCAGATCAAAACGAGGTACTTACATTGCTTGCAATTAAAAAAAATATCTATTATTAATTATAGAGTTGCATTCATTTTTGTTCTTTACATCGTATTGAATTCAGCTAAAATGTTTTACCACAGCAGTGTATAAAACCAAAAGAAATGGGAGATCATATGAAGTCATACACTTTATTCTTTTTTTTTTACCAGCCTTTCCCAGGGAAAATTATATAGCGATTTAATGCACCAAAAATATGAAAAGGAAGAAGACTAATGTGACATTTTAATGCATACAACAATCGAAAAAACAGAATATATGTATTGCCAACCCTGCAATGTGGACTGAATATTAAAGAGTTTACAGAAGTGGGTGTGTTGTGACTTTTAAGTAAACAGCAAAACATTATGCAACTTTTACTTTTTACTGCCATTTCTCATTGTACCTTTACCTCACCGCAATTAAAATAAATAATAACGCTGCCTATTTACACGGCTGCGTAATCAAACTATGCAATTTATTGCACACTAACCCCCCTTTTTTTTATTCTATGCTGTATTGTAGATGCACACAGTGTTCTGCCAGCTCAGTTTGTGTTTGCAATGCTGTGCAATGGACATTGATGTCAGATTTCAGTACCTGGTTGAAGTGCATCAAATTTATCTGCCTTGAATTTTCTGTTTAAATATAATAACATCGATTTCCTATGTTCTGCAAAATGTATTTATTAGAATATTAAGGACACAATTCTGCTGTTATACATTTATTGCTCCTTATTGCTTCTTGCTGGACACCAATCTAGTGTAACAGCTCCCTCTACTGTTCATTTATGATAGAGTGCACTCATCAATTATTATGTAAGGGTTTTATTTATATATATATATAGTGCAATATAAATGGGGTAAGCAGTGTTAGTCCAGTAGACAAGATGTCAAAAAACAAACAAAAACGTAGTATTGCAGTGTGCAATGATACCTTTCTTATCGGACTAACAAAATTTATAAAAGACAAGCTTTCAAGAGTGAACCTCTCTTCTTCAGGTCAGAAGCAATACTGAACTCACTTCAGGCCTCTGAACTCACAAATATAATATACATATATATTATATATTTAAGAAAAGTTGTAATCAATAACATATCTTATTTACTTTGCTCAATGAACAATCTCTTTGCTAAGTGAACAGTTTTCCTAAGTAATTGGTTTCTATTCCTTGTAAAAAATATGCTTACATGCATTAAGTTCCTGTGCTCTACACATTTACTGAAAATATGGAACACCACTTGCATTATTATATAGCTCATATTTTAAAACACTGTATTTTTTTTAATAAAAACACATACCAAACATATAAAGAGGTTTACTCAAAATTGTCTGCAAAAATAAAAAATACACTTTAAAGTAGATGTAAAGCCAAATAAATATAATATAAATATAATTTAGTCCCATAAAAGAAGGTGTAACAATTGCCACATTTTTACTAAAATACTTGTTTTCACCTTTTACCCGTCCTTTGTTGCATCTCAGTACTGCTGATCTCTGCCAGCTTCTTTGCAGTAACTTCCTGTCTACATACAGGTGAAAGCTATATAGTATTTCCTTAGAGTGAGTTTCTCTAGGGTGATAATAGTTTACCGCGCCTGTGTCAGTGCGTCAAAGCTGCCACTTGTCAAGCCACTTGGCGGCTCATGTGACATAATGAGAGGTCAATAGGGAGACAGGGACGGAAATCTGCCTAAACAGACCTCAAATGGCAGGATCACCATGTATTGTTTTAATTAAATCTAGATATTTCAAAATAGGTTTTTAAACTGTATAAATATTATATGAGATTTTAGTGAGTGGATTTACATATATTTTAAGAACCCTGCTACTAATACTAGCCATACATCTAATGATAAACATGCAAAATCAGTTATATGACATATATTCAGAGATTGAGATATATTGCTTTGAATGCAACTGGAATTTGCACCAGGTGGCATATTTAATTGGCCAATCGGAGTGTCACTCACCCACAGAAATAACTGGGGTGGTGGCATGCATACATAGACTAAAGAGGAGCTGGCCAGGTTCATGTTGAGGTAAGATCACTAACAGAAAATGCCAGGCTGCCTGCAGGGTGGGGGCCATAGTAAAGGACAACTTCACCAAAGGTGTAGTTGCCCTATGTATGACTTTTCCTTTAAAAAAAAAGCATATGGCTTTGCTTTTTGCTAATGAAAGACTTAATTTTAATAACAAAGCCATGTGATCACCATGCCTGACATGGTCGTGTGGCTTAGTTGATAAAGAAAACTACTGTAGATCAATGGCTGCTGTTACTGTGTTTCTTTTTAGGTGCACTTAATGCGTAACTAAAGAGAAATACATTTATTAAAAGTTGTTGTAAAAAATGTAATTATAAGTAAAAAAATAAATACATTAAGGATCTACTTAAAGCTCAATGCACCTACACACCTACAAAAACCACCTTTAGGCCCCATTCACACTGAGCAATTCGCAAATCGCGCGTTTGTCGCGCGATTTGCGTTTGTCGCACAATATCGCGCAAATGTTTGCATTGAGCAAGCTAGAATTGCAGCAAAATCTGGCCCAAAAAGAATCCTGCTGTAGCGACGCACGACCCGTGACAGCGACGGACAGAGCCCTTTTGCCATGCATTGGAGAGCGATATCGCGCGGTAAATAGCCGCGATATCGCGGGAATTACCGCGCGATAAATCGCTCAGTGTGAACGGGGCCTAAAGACAACTGTACTTTTGGTACAGTTGCCATTTAATCAATTCACCCATCTACCTACCAAAGACATTCAATGTGCAGCCCTGCCTGGCACCTCACAGCCTTTCTAGTGAAATCATGCTGTTCATAGTATGTATGAGTGCCACAGCCCCATTTATGCTGGCTAGCTGCTGGACTGTTGAAGGCTGCCATAAATATAGCTTATCCATAGAAATGAAAAGGGCAGTGGAACATGCCATGACAATGCTATTGTCAAACAAAAGGGGTGGAAAGCTGGAGACTGGCATGGAGGATATATAGCAATCGCAAAATAATTAAATATAATAAATATATATTTTTTTATATCTATACAATATATCTTCTGAAAAACAGAATTGGCAGCTCTCCCTAACAGGTCCCACATATGCTGACAATATGACTGCTGGGAGCCCACTCTTTTATAGAAGGAGGGCTGGGTTATCAATTCCTTCAAATTATTGGCGCTTGTGGCCAGGGGTGTCCCTAGTTTTTTTGCCGCCTGAAACTGCCAGCGTCCCACCCAGCTCCTTTGCAGTGACATCACTGGTTGTCAGTAACTGGGCGGGATGCTTGCCAGAGTGTCCAATGTTGCTAAGAGCTGGTCAGGGAGATGTGTATGGCCCTTATACATCTCCCTCTCTGACTCTTAGCAGCCTGGGATGCTCTGGGCAGAAAGGGAGCTGCAGGCACACTGTAAACATTGTGAAGCAGAACAGTGATGTCGCTCTGACTGCTGCCCCACCACGTGACCCAAAGAGATGCTCTCGGGCTCGGGCTGCCTCAATATATGGGCGACACTACTTGTGACTCAGCTGCTCAGGGGCAAAGGCATGCAATGCCTTATGGTTTATTCCCTATTTGTGGTGGTGAACCTGTAATGTTATTTGCCAAATGTTTGTGATTCATGAACTTTGTGAACCAAATGGTAGCAAATAGCAAACAGAAGTATATCTCTTCTATGCAGTACTGCTCCAGCTCCACCAATCTGACTATAACTGATTTAGGCAGCTTCAGGAACTGGAATTATTTTTCACCAGAATTTATGACAGCACACACAGGAGCACTTCAGGAGGTCCTCAAAACTCAGAAGGAGCCAAACATTCTGTGAGTTTTTACTGCTATTTTGCATGATGGCCTCAGAAGACTGATCTCCAAATATAAACTTTTACAAGTTCAGTACTACTACATGTTTTATCTTATATAATAAATACATTTGAAGAATTTGAGGCACATTTCAGGGGAAATAAATGTCTGTACACACATGAATCAAAATGGAGTGTCCACCAAGTAACCCCTGACTGCCAAAGAGGCTCAGTTTGCTTACAGTGTATTTAAACCCTAATAATTAACTTCTCTCATTTGCTCCCTTTTCATCTGTTAAATGTACAATTGAAAATGTTTTGTTATTTCTGCGCTTGATTAAAAAAAATACTTAATGATACTGCCAGAAATTGTGTGAGTTTATAAGTTCCTGTGCTCTCTGCCTGGGCTGACTCTAGCCAGTTAGCATTCTGGGCTACAGAAGTAGCCACCACACTAAACTCAATCCTGCAGTGGACTATAATTTCAATACAAATTCCATCAGGGGAGTGAGCTTGGAGCTGTGGCTACTTTACAACACACACAGGGACCATGGGGAACAAAAGTAGCCACCCTCCAGAAGGAAGGACAGTGTCAGAATGAATTCAGAGATGATTCGTTTATCTACAGCCGAGTGATACACAAATAAGATACATTTTGTTAATAGTTAAGGTACTTTAATTATTTTTCAGATTTACCTCCTGATTTTAGTGTCAATTTAATGTCTTATGCAGCCTATGTACAATTATATTTTTTGAATTTACTTTCGTATCACATTTATTTTTACAATCACTGCTCTGCACTGCAGCTTTGAAATTGCCACCTGGTCACATCGATGTTCAAAGGAAAAGAGGCATACTTTGGTCGGGGGAGCAGTGAGTGCACTCCACCCCAGGTACAGCCAGCTACAGGGTGCTGTGAAAGTCATATGCTGCCCCATAGTGACTATATATTTTTGGTGCCTTTGGTTGCTTGCAAGTAAATAGTGCCACTGACACCAGTAACATGTTATGTACCTCTCTTCATCTACTCCCTGACCACCAATTTAAGAAATGCCCTTTACATTGGTGACCACTTGAAGGAAAAATACCCCTTACATTAGTAGTCAGTGAAAAAACAACAGACTTTCCACTAGCCTCTAATGTAAGGATGGCATTCTTCTTCTCAATGACCACCAATGTAAAGAGCATTATTTTCACTGACCAGTAATGTAAGGATCATTCTTCCCACCGACCATATGGCTCATCCACGGTCATGGAAAAACGTGCCAAATGGCGAACAGGAAGTGACGCTGTCCGGATAATTTTCTTCCCTATTTAAACTCAGACTCCACACCAACTCATTGCTGTATTGTCTCTTCAACCACCCTGACGTCTCCTGTTCCTTGTTACCAGTACCTTTGATTAATGACCCGGATTTACTTTGACCTTGTTTGCCTGCAGCCTGCCCTTGGCCTCGGATTGTTTGACCATTCTTGTTTGCCTATGCCCTTGACTTCGGATTGCTTCACTGGACTGCCTACGCCTTCTCATTTTGTACCTGCTCTGCCTGCTCGGTGTGACCTCGGCCTGTCGACCTCGGATATCGGGATTTCCACAACCCTGCTGCAGAACCAGATATTGGCTTGCACGGTGATACCACCTCTGGCACTCCTGCCACTCATTGTCTATAAGGACTCTGTCCCCAATACCAGAGTCCCTAGGACACGAGGTGCAAGGGAAGCCTCCTCCCACATCCATTATCCACACAGGTACGTGATAGTTGTCCACGTATTGTCATGATTGCCCATTTGTTGCCCACATATTATCAATATAGCCCATTTGTTGTCTGCATATTGTCATGTTTGGCAGTCTTTTGCCCACATATTGTTATAACTGCCCTTATATTATGTCTATTGGAAATTTGTTGTCTGCGTATTGTCACATTTGCCTGTTTGTTTTCCACAAAGTGCCATGGTTGTTCATTTGTAGACATGTGCGATTCGTTTCATTCCGAATCGAAATTCGGACGAATTTTCAGAAATTCGGACATTCGGATGTATCCGAATTCCGAATTACAGACATAACGAATGCAAACGAATCCGAATTTCCATTTCCGAAATTCGGTAGTGTTAGTACGAACGTTCGTTTCGTTTTCTGTTCTTATTCGTTTCTTATTCGTTGTTTAGTCGTTTCGTTCGGTGGAGCAAAGTGACATTAGAGAAGGAGAAAAATATTTTTCCCCCCTCAAATGTCACTTTTGCTGCAAACGAACGAACGAAACGAATAAGAAACGAATAAGAACAGAAAACGAAACGAACGTTAGTACTAACGCTACCGAATTTCGTCCGAATTCCGAATCCGAATTGACTTTCACACCCGAATCCTGAAAAACGAAATAACACAAATCCGAATTTAAAACGAAACTAAACGAATTTTTTGGCAGTGCACATGTCTATTCATTTGTTGCTCTTGTATTGTTGTTATAGACCTTTGTCTTATGCATTTTGTCATGAATGCCTGTTTGTTGGGCACATATTGTAACAATTGATTCTTTGGGGTTGATTAACTAACCTTATAAACACACCACGAACATGTATACACCTCTGTAGTGTGTTCCCTCCCAGCATGATCTATGGGTGGAATCTAAACACCTTTGTAGTGTGTACACACCCAGCAGGTGTGTTGTGCAAAGCCTTGCATGAATTCCAAGGTGATGTTGTGTAAATTAGCTCTATGTTATGTTGCTTGCGTTGATGAATGCAGGATTGTAAATGCATGAGCTAACCATTTTTGTCTAAACTGTGAAGCAGCATTATATATGCATCATGTGCATGATTTTTCCATATATGGCATTAGTGGAAATATGCTTTTAGAGACTTTTTGGTTGATAAATACGTTTTGCAGTGTGAAAATCACACGCACCTGGTGTGTGCGTGTGTTTAGGTTAGTAAATCACCTCCTTTGTCTTTGCTGTCCTCATATTGTATGTGATTGCCCATTTTCAGCCCATGTGTTGTCAGAACTAACAATACATGCCAATATAGGGTTGACCCTTTGCTTACAGCAAGTGTGGTTTGCATATTGTTGAGCACTAGTAGACTAGAGCTCCCGAATGCAATTCAAGAATTTGGATCCAGAATGCCATTACATATATTATTAAAACTGAGGCTCCCAGAACCGAATGGCATTTGGGAGCTCCCGAATGCAATTTGTAAATTCGGATCCCAAATGTAATTCGGGTCTGGGAGCCATATACATGTATTACTAAAGCTGAAGATCCCAGACCCGAATAGCATTAGGGAGCTCCAGAATGCAATTTGGAAATATTGGATCTCGAATGCCATTAGGGTATGGGAGCCATATACATACTGTATATTACTAAAGCTGTGGCTTTGAATGCCATTGGGGTCTAGGAGATTCAGCTTTAATATTAATATCTGTTTATGGTTTTTTGTGGTATTCGCAGCGAATAATCGTAAACTCATCCGAAAATTCGGATTTCGTCTGAATCAAAAATCCGAACCTAATTGAATTTCGGATATGAATCCTGAATTTCGAAATAACTAAATATCTGAACCGAAACAACTTTTTCCGCAGCTTACATGTCTTCTTGATCCTGGCCCTTCCCTTGTGGTGCATGCTATAGTCATAGTACATCCCCACATTCCACTAGAATAAAATAATTGCAGTTATGCAGCATCTTCTTATATGAAATTATTACATGGCTTCTGACATATTTATACTTTTGCTTTAGTCTTTAGAAAATTAAATCGATGACCAAAATGTAGCACACTGTGAATTCTAAGAAAAACACAAAGCTGCAAAAAGGCAAAATCAATGGAAAAGTCCATCTTACTCCATATTTACCTTCACTTACAAAGCATTGGAGCCCATAAAGCTTTGCAAATGTTATAAAATCTGGAGTCCATGACATGCCTTCATAAAACCAGAATCTTATACAGTAACAAGAAAAACAAAGAAAAATATACAAAAACAGTTTCTCTTGAACAATAGCTATTGCCATGCTTTTAAAAACACCTTTGTTATTGAAATTGCTAACATTCTAAACTAGCTGCACAGTTTACTTTCTGCTGTTCTCCTACCACTGAAGTCAAGATACTAACATTAATGTGCACAAAAGAAAACCACAAAGTCACGGTCTGTCGCGGTCCTACAATACACTGTGAAACATGCAACAGTATATTATCTATGTCTAGTTAAGAAAAGTACAATAAATGAGTTCCTTTATGACCTTTCCTCATGCTGAGTGTAATATTGTTCTTTGTATAGGAAACACGCACAAAGAAAAGACACTTTTATAAAGTAATGTAATATTCTTTTGTGTCGTGTTTGTTTGTTTTCTTCTGTATAAAAGAGAAACAAGTAAACTAATTTGTTGATAAAACAATATGAAATAATTATTATATTGAAGATTCAAATGTTTCTCAATATAAAAGTCTACTTTTCAATCTATTCATAATGGTATTTACTTATATAAATATTATGTTAATCAAACAAAATTAAAAATAGTGACTTGATTGTCACCCACTTTGTGTTTAACTACATCGAGTATTTACTATTCCATTGATTTTAATTGCAAGTCTCTGACTAGAATGTTTAAAAAAATACAATTATAATAATATTCTAATTAATTATATTGCATGACTATTATTTCAACATTTCAATAAAAATTATTTTCGGGGATTTTTGTTGCAAAGTCTCATTTATTTGAACATTCTAACTAGAGCAATGTTGGCAAATTAATTATAGTTTGAAATTATTCCGTTCTATGCCATTTCACCCTGTGATGCCTTATGAAAGGTAGACTAGCTATTAAAATGCCATATTAATGTAAAATTAGAAAATAACTTTTTCATTTCACTTGACTTGGATCAGTGCAACTTTTACTTTATAGATAGGCAAGCAGGTTAAAGGGAAAAAAACAACCAGTATCCATATCAAATCAGTATTTTACCAAGTATTATCCCAAATTATCTGCACACTTGCAGTGCCTGCTGCAGTCCAGAAACAGAAGATCTTAGTGATGGTACAATATATAGCCTCTGTTACAATTGGTGTTTGCCATCCAAGCCTCCAAGCTCCAGATACTTGTGGTCCAAATTGTCCATTGGCTCCATGCTCTTTACTCTGGTAATCCTCCAAGGCTCTCTTCAGACCAGGCAGTTCCCTATCCATCACTGAAGCTTGCATGGAATCTGGGAAATGCCAAGAGGGACCAAACATAAAAAAAGTTTTTTAAAGCTTTTTTAAAAACTGAACTAACATAAAAAACATCTTTGCAGATGCTGAGATGCATCAGTAGATACAGCCATACTAAGTACTTTGGAAAAGCCATCTCCTGGTTAGACATAAGTAAGTTTGTAGTGGAAGGCGCATAGTGACATTCAGGTCCTTTCCTAAAGAGTTTGCTCTAGTTTTAATGACAACAATGTCACGGCAATGCAGGGATCTGTCTTTTTTTAAATACATGAAATATAATCCAATGAGTTGGGGATCTGACAACATAACTGTGTTCCTTCTACAAATAATGAGTTCACTAAGGCCTAGTAGTACAACTTATTGACCAAGGTAAAACCAAAACCTGTGCTGCTTTTGTCACATTGGGATAGAACAGGAAGTGAGAGGATATCTCTCTTAAGTGAGGGGAAATTCCTTATTACGTATTTGTCACCAGAACAGGTGCCCCATAAAAATATTTCTGATTACCTTCTGTAATGCTGACAACCATATAATTTTAGATTTTCCAACTCCATATGCTCTAGTGCCATCAGTCTCCAGGACAAAAAGAGTGGGTGAATCTCCTGACAGGGGCTCTTAGCCTTCACCATTCAATAAAAAAAAAAACAGTTTGGGCTTTAGATATACTTTAAAACTTTAACCGCAGGCAAACAGTTAAATACACAGATGAAACACAAATACGGGAGCTGCTTTACCTACCATATGACTTGGATTTCTGTCCATCCAGTTGTGAGAATTACACAAAGCTAGATAGAAAGGACCTCATTTTTCTCTGTTGCAGGTCTCTGAGCCTTTTATATCTGCCTGGAGTTCAGCTTTAAAGGGATTTTCCACTTTGTGCACTGTTTCATGGTGGCAGTACATATTTTTCAGTCATTCTTCTATCCACCGATCCCACAAGGGAAATAATAGGGGAGATACGAGGCTTAGCAGCACAGCTAAAACATGCTAACATGTTCTTCTCTGTCCTTGGTGTGTCTTAAGGCTCCCTAGACAGGCAAGGAATGGCTCCACTGAAAGCAGAAGAATTATATGTCCAAACCTCCTGAAGTGGACCTAAAGTAGACCTTTTAATAGAATTGTCTACTCTAATTTGCAGGGCTCTTGGATCATTGCACTTGCTAATGACACTGGGTAGAGTAACCCAAATATCTTGGCAAAGAAACCTATAACTTCTGTCTTGTGTTTGCATTAAAATAACGTCATCATGAAATAGGGTAGGTAGGTGGAAAAAAATGGTAACCTGCATATGTCTACTTAGCGGAAAGGATGTATGTGATGCTTACAAAGGTTACAAAGTAATAAGTCAGAGCTAGATGCCAAGGTCCCATTCACACCTAGGCATTTTGTAGCTTAATTTTCCAAGTGCTACAATGCTCAACAGGAGGTATACCAAGGCTTAAAATTTCAAGTCTAGACCTACTAGCCAGGCAAAAATCTTACTCTCCACCAGTTGTCCCACCAAACCTTGCCCAGGCCCGCCTCCAACACCACCCCAGGCCCGTCCCACAACAACGCCCCCTTAAAGCTTATGAAATTATTATTAACCACCACCATAAAATAATACGCTCCCCCCTTATTAACCCCCCACACATAAAAGAATATACTCCCCCCTTATTAACCCCCCACACATAAAATATTACACTCCGCCTTATTAATCCCCCCACATAAAATAATACACTCCCCCCTTATTAACCCCCCCACATAAAATATTACACTCACCCCTTATTAACCCCCACCACATAAAATAATCCCCTCACCTCTTATTAACCCCCCACACACAACAAATAATATCCCCCCCACCCTCATTAACCCCCCACACAAAATTATAAAACACTCACCCCCTTCCCCCGAGCCCCCTCACCTTTTCACGTCTTTGCAGGGAGGAGGCTGTGAGCAGGATCGATCCCTGGTTTATCTGTGAGTGATTACAGAGGTCTGCAGCAGCCCTCACTATCACACCCAGACAGCCAGGCATCGATGCTGCTCACAGACATTCTTTCCTTCGACGGAGTTTAGAACTGTCAGAGCTCCGGCCGAAGGAAGCCGGAACTGACATGAGCTGCTCTGTGGTCTGCATCTGACACAGATGCAGACCGTGGAGCTTCTCCCGCAAGTCAGGTACGCGGTCTGCAACCGTGTACCTGACATGTCAGCTGGCTGTGGGCCCAAATTTCCACTCGCCCTCACCTTATTTTTACTCGCAAAATGCGAGCAGGCGAGTGGAAATTTTAAGCCCTGAGGTATACCATTGTTTTCAATGGCCACTGGTAACATCTGAGCATCACTTGTAGCCTGACATCTGTATTGCAAAAAAGTCCATGAGCGTCTAATTAGGCAGAATTGAGCATCTTGGCCCCATAGACTTTAATAGGATTACATGCAAAAACACTTGAAAAACACATGTTTATGCACATTTTTTAAATGTAAAACACTCGATTCTGCTCATGTACTAGAAGTAGTGCATACAACATGTGCAATCTCACAATGAAAGCCTTAATCTCCTGGTAACACTCATGCTTAGGTATAAATGCAGACTAACACATACACAGTCCCAATCTTAGACTGTGTTGAACAGTACATCTATGGATGGATTCAAGGTACTCCTTCTCACCATCAGTTCACAAGTATTAGTATTGCAGTGTCTCTGAGCAACTTGTTAGAAAATCCAGTGAACTGTGACCTTACTAGCACATCTGATCAACACAGAGACTCTAAAAACACATTGATCAGATGTGATGATGACATCTCACGTGCACAACCTGCTGGGTACCCTTTGTTCTCTGTTATCTATAAGCAATAACTGTGGGTGCCAGCACCATTTGTGATCTTTTATCATTTTATACAGTATCTGGTACTTGTTTGAGTCTTTTCTTTTCTAGGTGGGGTGTGTACCCAGTAGGCGCTCAAACATTTTTGTTTTCTTTGTAAAAGCTTTGACTTTTCTTGTTAGAAGGTCTTTTTAGTTCTGAGCAGCTACTGTTTTTTATTCCCATCCATTGCCCAGTTCCAAAGCATACCAGTTTATATTCTTTATTATTCTTTTTTTTTAAATAAATGTTGCCTGTGAGGATTAAATAAAAAGTTTCCTTAATCATGCGCCAAATCTTATACTGTTTAAATAATCACTATTATATGTTAATGCAAGTCGCTTTGTTGTAGTTAAGGGTCAGTACTAAATTCTATTAATATGTAAATTTGAGGGAAATTTAGCACAATAGACTTTTTTGCTGCGTTTTCTAACTAAAGTAATAAAGATGGCGAAGAAAATGTCCTTCTATGTGAAGTTCCTCCTCGGCATCCTGACTGACATGCACACAATTGAATTTTTAACAGCTGCCATTCAAATGCACAGCTGAAGACCATTTAAAAGTAATATTTTCCTCTGTGTGACATCTCATTTTTTTTCCTCAGGAATAGTAATTTTTTACACACCTAGTAGTCTTCCTAACAGGAAACCAGCTCTGCCTGTCATTTTGATTAGGGAGGAACCTCGTTTTCCAGGTCACCAGATTGTATCCCAGAGACAAGATATTCATGAGGGACCTGCACAAGGAATTTACATCTCACTACAGAATTTTCCTCTCCATTTGCCAGCATGCCAGGTCATTGAATTACTCTGTTGTCAGAAGGAAGATAATGGCCGCCATGCAGTTTCCTGCTTATTACACACTCAGTGCTTCTGACCTTCTTGGGGAACCTGCAATGCTTTTCCCCAAAGAACATCTTTCACAATTCCCAACAAGGCCCACTTAGCCAAATGTGATAATCTGAATAGTAATTTCAGGCTAATTTTAATATTTTTTATTATATTACTCTGTCAGTCTTCATAGACAATTTGTCAGGCTTAACAATAGCACAGAGATGCCATGTAAGGGATAAAGGTTAAAAGAAGAGAGAATATATAGAATAAAAAGTATATATGCTTATATAAGAAGGAAGCATAACTACATATCTATCTATCTATCTATCTATCTATCTATCTATCTATCTATCTATCTATCTATCTATCTATCTATTTATCTCTATCTATCTATCTATCTATCTATCTATCTATCTATCTATCTATCTATCTATCTATTTATCTCTATCTATCTATCTATTTATCTCTATCTATCTATCTATCTATCTATCTATCTATCTATCTATCTATCTATCTAAAACCCTGGATAAATTATATACTAGTTAGCTTTTTCAGCTACAACAGTTTTCATCAAAGTAAATGATAAAAATAAGACTCTACCCTTAAGTGAACCTTCTTATATTTATTTAAGAAGGAAGCATATCTATCTATCTATCTATCTATCTATCTATCTATCTATCTATCTATCTATCTATCTATCTATCTATCTATCTACCTATCTAAATAATAAAAATATAACACTACCCTTGACCTGTTGACCTGAACTCAAAAGTGAAGATTTGCTAGATTTTAGAGGTCATCTGGAAATGTTAATTGTGCCAAGAGCAGAGCTACGGGTTAGTGTTGACCATGAGTGTGAACCAAACTCAGCTTGGTTGCAGCTTGGCGAACCAGCAAACAAACTGGCCAGTTTACCTGCCTGAACCCTCTGCCAGTCTGTCATTCTGCGGGGGAAGCTCTACTGCCGCAAAATAACAAATCCTTGGCCATCTGGTGTTTGTTAACAGTGCGGCCCATGGATCCTTGGTAATGCCATTGACCACATATGATGTCACCCAGAATCTCGATTCATTTTATTGACATACAGCAGCAACTGTTATTAGAGATGGGAGTAATAGCGCGTTAACATCATCAGAAAGTGGGTTGCCGTGTTGGTGAATGAATATCGTCAGACATTGAATCATCATGATTGCTGTGGATCTACATAAATAGATGACGTGATTGACATTGGATTTACATGGGGGGGGAGGGCATTGTTTATTCTTTTTTTTCTAATACAGGACTTTTTTATGGTATGGGTGTTTTTTTTCCACCTGCTCCTGAACCCAAGCCTTGCCCTCTTCCAAGGCACTGTGCCCCCAATGTTAAGGGGTCAAGGGACTCAATCCCACATCCTGTCCCCCAAAAGCGGTGCGGTTGTCTGTGGGGGAGGGTTTTCCAGAAATTTAGAAATGTCCTTTACAATGAGTGGATCCTCATGATGCATGATGATTGAGTATGGGGTACATAGTATCCCTTGTTACTTATAAAAAAGTGAAAAATAAATTTAAAAAAACCCACATCATGATTAAAGTCCTTTATTAGAAAAATATTTTTTTTAAATAACGTTCCATAGTGTAAATCCAAAGTTAAGAACACTGTCCAGTGAGGAAGATCGACCTCAATCATGATGAACCACCAACACAACTGACCACTGTGCCCAGCAATGTTCACCCGCTGCTATTCCCATTACAAATGACAGATACCCGGTTGGCTGCTGTATGTATGTAAACAAACAAACTGGGGAATCTGAGTGACATCACTGACCAAATATGGTCATGAATAGTGATGAGCCAAACATGCCTGGGTTTGATTTGTGGGACGTTCAGCGAACTCTCAAAAAAGTCTGCAAACTGCAGACTTTAATATGAACCTCATTGAGTTTAATGGAATTGAAATCCTGAAGACCATTTTTTTTTCAGTTTTAAGGCTAAATCAAACAAAGGGTGTGAGGAGTAGGGATGAGCCAAACACCCCCGTGTTCGGTTCTAATTCAAACTAACGCTAGAACAGGCTATGTTCGAGTCGAACCTATGTTCGATTCGAACATGCAGCCCATCACTAGTGAGGAGCTGGGCACTGTCTTGTGGGAACATGTCCCAATGCAAATAATATTTTTTTAATAAATGCCATCCAGAGGAGAGCAACTCTTTTAGTAATGCAGAAAATGAAACAATAAAAATGCAAAACCCCTTTAACTAACACAATTGTGCAATGCCCTAAACCTGCCTGTGAAGTGGTACACTTTTCCAATGTATTCATTGTAATTCAGCAAAATTGACATCTACAAAAAAAAAATGCAATAATAAAAAAAAAAAAAAAAACAGGCAGGGAACCACC
>NW_017308432.1:8048-35450 GCF_000935625.1 Nanorana parkeri | reverse complement strand
AAAAAAAACCGAGCGGACCCCCCCCCCCCCCCCCAATCTATATTGGACCCTAATTGGATTTTTAAGAGGAACCACCATGCAAAAAATGGCTTGAGATCCACCCTAAATCCATACCAGACCTTTTCCTTGATGAGGTAGGGGGTAGGCTATGGATTTAAACCCTTCCAATAAGTATCCCTGTAGACCCTCACATATCTTTTGGGAAGCAGGATTTGGGGGACAGTATGTGCTGGAAGCCTACATTTCCACTACTTTGCTGAAGGTGGCTTTACCAGAAGGAGTGGAGCTAAACCTGGGAAGGAGCACCATGGAACTTTGCCTAGAGGTGCCTGAAGAGCTGAAATTTGTCTTGAACCTCAAAGGGACTTTGGTGTCTCTACCAGAGAGTTTGTACTGCATGGATTCTATAGTCAGGTGCTCAAGAATTACAGGATGCAGGTCTGGTTTAAAGGTTCCTTACCTGTGAAAGCAGTAAGTAATTTTTTTTTCTTTCCCAGAGTTAGCCATGTCCTTAGGGGTGTCCAGTGCCACATCCCTCTCTCTCTGAGTTTATAATAGTGAATAAACTCAAAGATTTGATTCTAAAGTAACTGGCACCCATCTGTTCACAAGCCCACTACAAGCCAAGAACTCTGAGAAATGTCAGCCCACCTTACCTCTGGGGTACCATCTAGCTTCTGCGGTGTAAGGAGGTGCTACATTTTTTATGCCCAATGTGGGGCCTGGCAAGATTTTTACTGCAGTTACCTTTACCAAACAACAGCTAGTGAAGGAGATTGTGGCTTGGCACCATGTGCAACTATATTTGGAATATCTGCAGAAGCCTCAGAGACTGTTACTGTTCCACTGTAAGGTACAATGTAGAGAAAAACCTGTGTTTTGTTTGGGAGAGTGTACTCCCAGTATTTGTCACTTTTTATTGTTGGCACAAGGGTGAAAAACAGACTCTGGAAATACGCAGTGTGCACCGTACACAGGAGGAGCTTGGTGTCTGCATGTCTTTTATTGTGCAATGCACAATACTCAAGTGTGAATCCACTCTTAGACTTACACAGAAGAAATGCCAGGTGCATTCTTCTGCTTTAAATTTCCACATTAGTTTCATGATCTGTGAGAGGGGCCACATGGGAGAAGCATTCAGACAAATTGAAAAGCTGGCTGCAAAGGGCCAACAATTGCATGATGCTATAGGTACCGTTGTTGCTCTCATAGTGCAAAGAAGGGTAAACACTTCACTGAGCATTTATTTAAGCCATTTAGTACATCCTTTCAGCCCAATAGGATGCACAGCACATCAACACACCTTAAAGAGTTTTGTAAACAGCTTTACTGGGCAAATATACAGTATATGCAGTGCTAAACAATACATAAAGAAAGCTGAATACTTAAATGAACAATGGTAAATAATATACAGTTGATTTTTGAACACCCAACAACCACATCTATCAGTATTCTGAGCTTAGTAGTACTAAACTATCCCAGAGACGGTCTTTAACCTCAAATACCTAGTTTTAAAAGTCTCAGTCAATCATCAACTGTTTACACTACTGGCCAGTGGCAATAGTCTAGGCTAGCCACCGTTGGGGCCCATGGTGTATTGCTGAGACGAATTGGAGGAACAATAATAAATGGTCAAAGGCCTCTCACCACTCCCCGGGTCAACCTTGTGGAAGGGATGTCCGTCAGTAAGAGACAGGCATCCCCTTTCTCTCAAGCCAAAACCATTGCTGGTCCTGTAGTCATCTGTGGTCTCCTGAAGAAAATCTCTGGTCACAGGAATGCTGAGTAGCTTTCTCTCTCTGCATACAACGTCAGGCCTCCCATTGATTGCTGGGCCTCATTGATCACTCAATGCGCAGACTCGGCCGTTCGTCAAGGCCGCCGTATCCCCGCTGCGCCGATGGCAGGGCTCCCGGCTGAAGTCGACCGTCCGGTCTCTCTGAACACAGCAGACCAGGCTGAAGTCTCTCTCTGTATGAAGGCCTCTCCACCTGCCTGCGCTCTCACAAACAGTATTACATAGAGGGTCTGTGGCTTCTCTATGTCAGCGGTAGCCACACACACCCCTCTGTCCTCTTCAAAGGGTTCTCCCGACTGAGCGTGCCTTGCTACCTGATAGCCTGATACCCTTCCCTGCAATATACAAAACCCAATGTTTTGCCCCAACAAACCCTGTAAAGTAATATTAAAACTCTCCATTTTTTTTTCCAATAATGAATCAAGATCAAACAAATATACACTGAGTGGCCAGATTATTATGACCACCCCATCCGTACTTCGTTGGGCCACCTTTTGCCTTCAATACTGCGGCGATTCTTCTTGGCATTGACTACACGAGACTTTGAAAGGTGATGCGAGGAATCTGACACCATGCCTGATGAATAGCACTGTCTAGTTCTGTGAGATTTGATGGTTGTGGAACCAGCTGCCTGATGGCTCTTTCAACTTCGTCCTACAAATGCTCAATTGGATTGAGATCTGGTGATTGTGGGGGCCACCTAAGCAAGGTAAAGTCTCCCTCATGTTCTTGAAACCACTCCTGCACAATACGAGCACCGTGGCATGGCGCATTTCTTGATGGAAGAAGCCATCTCCATTGGGATACGCCATCAACATGATAAGATGAACTTGATCAGCAACGATACTTTGGTATGTTGTGCTATTCAGACGTTGTTCCACACGAAAAAAGGGCCGAAATCATGCCAGGAAAACATGCCCCAAACCATAAAACTGCCGCCACCAGCTTGAAGGGTTGTACTCATGCATGTGGGGTGCATGCTTTCATGCTGTTTCCACCAAATTCTAACTCTGCCATCTGCATGATGCAACTGGAAATGTGATTCATCGGACCACATGACTTTTTTCCAATGCTCGATTGTCCAATCCTTGTGTTCCTGTGCGAATTGGAGACGTTTTATCTGGTCAACTGCAAACAGCAAAGGTGTTTGAACAGGCACTCGGCTTCCATATCCCATACGATGCAGTGTACGGCGAACAGTGCGTTCAGAGATCATTTGAGGGGATCCCTGATTAAGATCTGCAGTAATTTGATGCAGTGTTTAAAGGCTATTAAATCGCATTGTTTACCCGTATCTTTAGAAAAAAAATCACTTCTACTGTCGTAGCAAACAACCTGCTTCCCTATTTATAATGGTATGGCCCTCTAGCAACTTCAGCGCGAAATTATAGCTAATTTGCCTACAAACGTCAGGTGGTCATAATAATCTGGCCACTAAGTGTATATTGTCCGGCAAAGTATTTCTTTACATTTTTGCCCAAACACTAAACTAATCATGTTTCCAAACAGCTGGCTCCATCTTTTTTAGCTTGGCTTCTCTGAACTTCTGTCCACTACAAGATCCCAATGGACAGCAAAGTCTTTAGCAGCTGTCCAACTACTAACTTGGAAGGGAGGAATTAGGAATGGGGAGCAATGGTGGGTCTTGCCTTGTTGTGCCTGTGTGTTTTTGTGGAGACACACACAGCTTTCTAGCACACACAAGGGGAGCTCTGCTCTGTAGGACCCTACAAGGGAATATTTTTTAATATTTTTTTTTCTACATGTCTGAAACTGGAGTTGACCACAATAACGTGTGTGCTATAAAGTGACATTTACAGTCAAAATATTTTCGAAACCATAATAGATTTGTGTTAGATCCACCCTAATCCATTCGCCGATCTCCTCCTAAACAGAGCCAGAAGCGATGCTGATTGCATGACGTCCGGTTCCTCAGCTGTCATTCCCTGGCTAGGGAAGCTGGGGAAGGAGCTATTCAAGCATGATCTGTGCTTGAACAGCTGTTTTGCAGTAGAAAGATGACACTATTGGTCTAATACACCCCTAATGCCATCTTAAAGAGAACCTAACACATCTTATATGCTATGATATAGGGGGCTTGTAGGTTTTAATTTCCCCATGGTCCCTGTGTGTGTGTTCTAAAGTAATAAGTACTATCATTGTCGCACTCCTTACCGATATGTCCCTTGTAGTGGGGGGTGCTCGCAGTGACTGCGGATGGCGCTGCAAATGTAAGCAAAATTGTAGAAATGTCACCAGCACACCAGTCCTTTTAAGATAGCAAAAGCTCATATATATATATATATATATATATACAGTTGTGTGAAAAAGAAAGTACACCCTTTTTGCATTCTATGGTTTCAGTTATCAGGACATAATAAAAATCATGTGTGAAGAGCTAAGCACACCCTTACTGCTTCCATAAGAATTAAGAGGCTAAGTAGCAGTCATGTGCTGCTAATCAAATGCACTGGAATAACTCAGCAAGTGTGACCACCTCTTTGCTGTTGCTGTCCATCAATCTGGAAAGGGTCATGAGCCCATTTACAAACAATTTAAAGTCCATCATTAAATTTTTCAGTTATTCACAACTGAAAAACATTCAAGACATTTGCCAATCTTTCCAGGAGTGAGCATCCCAGCAAAGTTACCCCAAAGTCAGACCGTGCACTGCTCAGAGAAATTGCAAAAAACCCAAGAGTTACATCCCAGACTCTACAGGCCTCAGTTAGCATGTTAAATATTAAAGTTTATGACAATATAATTAGAAAAAAACTGAACAAGTATGGTTTGTTTGGAAGGATTCCAGGAAAAGCCTCTTCTCTCTTAAAAGAACATGTCAGCACAGCTTAGGTTTGCAAAGTTGCATTTGAACAAACCACAAGACTTCTGGAACAATGTCCTTTGGACAGATAAGACCAAAGTGGAGATGTTTGGCCATAATGCAGAGAGCCATATTTGGAGAAAACCAAACACAGCACATCAGCACAAACACCTCATACCAAGTATCAAGCACTGTGGTGGAAGGGTGATGATTTGGGCTTGTTTTACAGTTACATGACCTAGGCAATTTGCAGTCACTGAATTGACCATGTACCTGTCTGAATAACAAAGTATTCTATGGTCAAATGTGAGGCCATTTATTCGACAGCTAAATCTTGGCCAAAATTGGGTCATGCAACAGGACAATGATCGCAAGCACACCAGCAAACCTACAACAGAATGTCTGAAAAAGAAACAAATCAAGGTGTTGCAATAAACCATTGAAAAACCAGACTTCAATTCGATTGAAATGTTGTGGCAGGACCTTAAGAGAACTGTGAATTATTATTATTATTATTATTATTATAATACAGGATTTATATAGCACCAACAGTTTGCACAGCGCTTTACAGCATAGGGAAGTAAGTATAATTACAATACAATTCAAGACACAATGGTAAGGAGGGCCCTGCCCGTGAGGGCTTACAGTCTAAGAGAATAAACAAATACCCACAAACCACAATGAACTAAAGCAACGTGGTAAAGAAGAGTGGGTCAAAATTCCTCCACAACTATGTGAGAGCCTGATACAGTCATACAGAAAATGATTACAAATTACAGGTTATTGTTGCTAAAGGTGTTTCTACAAGTTATTGAATCACAAGGTGTACATAGTTTTTCACACATGGCTTCTTCATTTTGGCTTTGTGTTTGCAAAATAAATAATGACACAGTGTATTATGTCATGTGTTGTTGTTCATCTGGGGTTGTATTTGCCCAATTTTAAGATCTGCTAAGGACCAGATGGTTTATATTATGTCCTGATAGTTAACACCATAGAATTCAAAGAGGGTATACTTTCTTTTTTACACAACTGTATATATAGTATATATATATATATATAGTGCACATGATAAGAGTTAAGGGGTTTGATTGTATAATGAAATATCGTTCCTGTTTGCTATTATTACATGTTATCAGTACATAATTCTTGTATTATCAAGGTATTTCATTTATTCACTAAAATGGCTATCAGCCCACCAGAGGAGAGCAATGCAATAGATTCCTAAGGTACCCCACATATAATCTGACAATTTAATAACTCTTGACTGCTGAGCAATCACTGATGCTTGTCCTGATATATTGTAATAATGATTGACATCCCTTGCAAATTTTAAGTACAAAAAGTGTTCCATTGTTCAGGCCTGTACAGTAAAATGGCTGATTTAATTATAGCAAATTATAAATCATTCTGACATGAACTATGGCAGCCAAACTATGGCTAATATTTAAAACAAAAATAATCAATTCATACTTAATAAGAGCTAAAATAGAGTTACAGTTTAAATATTTGCTTTATTTTAGACATTACAAGTAATTACCGTGGATAAAAGCATAATAATTATTTGGGGTATGATTATAATTTTATATTACAGCCAGTAATTATGTAGTATAATTGTTTTGTAAAAATTGCTAACTTTTAAATGCCAACTTGTTAGTAATATTGAATGGTGCTTTTTAGAAAATGTATTTTTAATATATTTTCTTAAAAAGCCATACATTTTTTCCCAACTTTTTTTTTTTACAGGGCCTTTTTTACAAGGCGGAACAGATATAAACATGGACAGTATATTCAGGTTACATTCCAGGTTAAGTTGCACAGTGCATATTCAAAGGATGTTATATAGTTGCAAAGTCAGGTGCATTGCTGGTGTAGTAAGATAAATGTATCTGACTCCCAAAGGAAGCGAGATAAGAGATCTTGTGCACACTGTAGGTGTTCCCTGTATGTAGGAACTACATTTTGCAAAATAAACTTAAGAAAGAACACATTGAAACATTGAAACACTGTCCCCTGCCTTCTGCCGTCTGCCGTCTGCCGTCTGCCGTCTGCCGTCTGCCTTCTGCCTTCTGCCTTCTGCCTACTACACGCCCTTCCCCTGCACGCAGGGGCTACTCCCTCCCACCTGACTCGCTGGGAGCATCTTTGCCTCCTAACAGCGAAAAAGGCGATTATGTGCAACTGGATCGTACCTGAACCCCCATCCATGGACACCTTCCGCCCCCTGCTCAATCGCCTGTTACTACTGGATAAACTAGATACGAAATTTAACCAATTGCGCACTAAAAACTTCTTCGACACTTGGAAATCTTATGTTACAGCGGAATATTCACTGCAGCAATTGCAGGACTTGATGTCCATTTTTCGATTTTCTAAATGGTATCTAGAGGCCCAATTGACTGGCACCCTAGGTTCACTGGATGTCCTCAGTCCCTAACATCCCCAAACTTATTTTCTACAGTTCTCACCTACCGTACATACGGAGGCTAGGCCCTCCTCATATGCCCTCGAGTTCCCATGCCATAGACAGATGGGCCCCTACTCACAGTCCTGACCCCCACGGCTTTAGGGTTAACTGGTTGTAGCTATTTCTGTATTACCACCCGCAATACAGAGTCGCTCAAATGTGTTTCACCATATGGTGATTTGGGTTCTCATTTAGTATTGCTTGAATATGTCCGTTATGCATGTCTGGATCTCAGTCTGCGTACTGTTGCATGATCCATGTCACTTTGGATTATATATGTATTGATTCTTCTTTTGTTCTTTCAATAAAAATCTAACATGCTAAAAAAAGAAAAAAAAAAGAAAGAACTCTTCAGTTTCTTCAGTTAAGATTTGAAAATGAAAGATAAAAGCTGATTGATTGCCATGCACAGCCGCTCCAGATTTTGTCTGCTCCAGTTTTGATAAAGTCCCCTCATTGCGTCCTGATTTTAAGACTGATGGGGAGAGGCAAGGTGTTGGAGGAAGGGATGGGTGTGAATTAGGAGGGAGGGGAGGTGTAACCAGTAGCACCTGGTTTCTCTTTGCAGTTTTTAGAGGTTGGAGGTAAGGTTCCTCATGTGCATGGTATCATTAAGTCTGGAGAACCACTGCTCTGTGGAGGGTGGGCCAGTTTGTTTTCACAGGGCCAGAACACAGGCCATTGCAGCATTTAAAAGGTGGATAGGTAGCAAGTTTTTATACTTTTTGATCGAAAGAGAGTTCCAATGGAAATTATATGACAAAGGCTCATCTCCTAAATCCACACTTGTTAGTTTATGGGAGATACATTTCACTGACTTCCAGAAATTCTGTATCAGAGAACATTCCCAGAAGATGTGAAGCAATGTATCCTTGTGGGACTTGAGTCTCCAACACAGAGAGTGTTGAGGGTACATGTGGTGCTACAGGTCTTAGAGTCTGGTAGGACCTGGACAGTACCTTATATGCTGATTCTTTAAACTGGTTAGATACGCAGGATTTATGGGCAAGTAGATAGGTTAGTATAGAAACGATATTCATTTTGATTTTGTTCCCTCCAAACCCTTATGCCATTTCCTTGGTCCAGCTGGGACATCTAAAGCATAGGTCTGAAGCGCAGTTCCAAAAGTTTAAATAAGTCTGATTAGAAATTGGTTCCCAAATATTGACTGTGAGAGGGGAAAAAGTTGCTCTTGAGCTTGGATAGTGGAGGGTTAGTAGAAAACCTAGAGCCTCTCATTTGTTATAGGTAATGTTGTAATTTGAAAGTGTACTAAGTTTTCTAAGTTATGCTGGTAATGTAGGGAGCACAAGGTCAGGTTGGGTGGGAAAGAAAAGCAAGACATCTGCATATGCTGCTATTTTCTGGTGACCTGAGCAAGTATGAAAACCATGAATATCAGGGGAGTTTTGTATGGTTTGCAGAAAGGGTTCCATGGCAAGAATGAAGCTTAGTGGATACAGTGAACAACCTTTTCTAGTGCCATGATGGTAAATGTGTCAGATAGATTGCCAATTGCTTTGACTGCTGCAGAATGGGTTGAGCAGATCACCCAGGCTCCTCTTGAAATGACAAGGAATGGGTCTAGAGCTAAGTTTACCACCGTCTATGATCAGGTTTCTCTCCATGTGGAGAAGAACCTCATCATTTTGGTGATTTGTTTTTCAATGGGAAGATAGATGTTTACCAGGGTCACTGTATGGTCAAAAAGCACTCTTTTCTCTATGACAGTGGTCTCAAAGTACCGGCCCGCGGATCAGCTGCGGCCCACAAGCCAGTACTATGTTGCCCGCAGCCAGCTCAGAAGTCTGGTACGTGGTCACGGACCGCGCACCAGACTTGTTGGAGCAGCTACACGGTATGCATCTCTGTCAGGTGCAGACAACATAGCTGTTATTGTGGAAGCGCTCGTATCCTTTCGGCCGGCGTCTTCGCTGAACGCTGGCCTAAAGGATTGATTAGTAAGGTCTGCAGCAGACCTTACTGATCGCCACTAGATCACTAGCGATTGATGATCGGGGTGCTCCTGCGGGGCAGCTGCACGCACACTTTCCGCACCATCCAGCCTCCATCAACAACAGCGAGCTGCAGCAGCATCATCATTACCAGCAGGCTCACAGCTCCTATCTGAGCGGGCCCATCAGAGCTGCCACATCCACCTCCTCCCTGTGCCAGCAGAGGGGAGGTGCCCCAAAAAAGGTGAGGTAGCAGGTTTAAGTAAAGGGTGGGTGAGGGGCTCTAGGGGAAGTGCTGAATAAAGGCTAAACTATGGGGTCTATTCACTAAGCTGCCATAGGCAGCTGAGCGAAAGACCGACCTGAAGTGAAGTGAGCCGAACGCTGTTCGGCTATTCACTTCAGGCTGGTACGGCTGATTTCAGCCGTATAACAGCTGAAATCAGCCGTACATCGGGTGGCTTCACGTGGCTTCGGGTCGGCCGAACATGCTGAGCAGGAGGAGTTCGACATCTGGATCGGCTAAGCCGAACCTCCGGCAGGCTACTCGCTGCTGTTCGGTGTATTCTTATAGATGCCGAACAGCAGTGAGTGAATAGCCGAATGCCGCTGAGCGGCATTCAGCTCGGCTGTTCTGCTCGGTCCCTCAGAGGGCCCGGGAGAGTTTGCTGTCTGGAGATCAGTGTCCCTGGTTAGCTGGTAACTGGACATGTGCGATTCGTTTCGTTCCGAATCGAAATTCGGACGAATTTTCGGAAATTCTGACATTCGGATGTATCCGAATTCCGAATTACAGATATAACGAATGCAAACGAATCCGAATTTCCGTTTCCGAAATTCGTTAGCGGTAGTTCGTTCGCACGTTCATTTCGTTTTCGTTTCGTTCGTTGGAGCAAAGTGACATTAGAGGAGAGAAAAAAATGTTCCCCCTCAAATGTCACTTTGCTGCAAAAGAACGAACGAATGAACGAAACGAATAAGAAACGAAAACGAACTTTCGAACGAACTACCGCTAACGAATTTCGTCCGAATCTGAATTACGAATCCGAATTGACTTTCACACCCGAATCCCGAAAAACTAAATAGTACAAATCCGAATCCAAACCAAACGAGACTAAACTAATTTTTAGGCAGTGCACATGTCTACTGGTAACCAGGGACGCTGATCTCTCTGCAAGTGACCGGAGCCAGCCGTAAGATCACGGCTGGCTCAGCTCAGCTGTCAGTGTCAGAAACAGGCCAGCTTCGGCTTTCAGCGTGGCTCAGCCGAGCCGAGGCATATGCCTTCGGCTCGACTGAGCCGCTCGGCTAAGTTCAGGAGCTGTAAGGGCTATTGTGAATAGCCCGTACAGCAGCCCTTCGGTTCTACTGAACCGAAGGGTTCCTGGGGCCGAAGCTAGCCGAAGGATCGGCCGAAGCTATGGCTAGATACTTCGGCTGCTTCGTGAATAGACCCCCATGCCTAGAAGATTGAAAGGTAGCCACCAGTTCAACCCACTGATAATAAGGCTGGTAAGGAAAGAGTGGGGCTGAGGGTGTATGTGGGGAAAGTGGAAAGTAACAAACAGACACAGGGTAGAAGCATGAGGTGCAATCGTCACATCTACTCACCTCAGTAGTACTGACCAGTGTGTGGCTGATATTAACCTGGGGAGAAAATCCATAATGTTTTACAATGTTCCACTCCTTCCCAGTTTTGCAATATGCTTCTTGTTCTGTAATCCCTTAGAAATTTACTGTAGTCAGTATTACCAGACTTTCTTACCAGCCTCAAATGGTAAATTGGGATACATTTAAAGTGGAACTCCAGGCAAACATCTAAACACATGGTTACAATACTTATATGGTATAAGATACTGTCCAGGTTGTACCAGACCCTAACTTTTTTAACTGCCAAAAGAACTGTAGTTTTCACAAGCCATTATTGTCACCTTTGCATTCTGCCTCTACATAGTTCTAACAAACCCGCTGCTAACTGAGAGCTAGAGCTTTCTTTCTGCAGTGAGCTTGAGCGTTGACAAATGGAGAACTCTGGTTCAGCAAGGGGTGCATCAGACTTCTTTAGAGAGACCACTGCTTCCACACAGGAATCAAGGGTCCTTATCTGCAGCATGCTGGTATCAGGGAGGCTTTTTTGGTCAGGATGCAGCTGCATTCTAAATAAAATGAGCTGCAAGACTTTGTACACCTTGTATTTTGATGCACCTGCAATGTGTTTATGTGGTTCAAACTGAAAGCCCAATTGTGCTTTAAACTTTAAAGCGTTTTTAGCATTCAGAAAGCACTGCTAAGCTAAAACATAGGGGTGCACTGATACCGATACTAGTATGTACTTGCCCAAATGCTCTGATACCTTCCCCAATACCGGAACTTCTGGTCAGAGGAACATTTCCCCTGAACGGCGTGCCGTAGGTGACCATGGAGCCAGGTTCCTGTGCGATCAGGAAGCTGGGCGGCGAGTAATGACCTGCCTTCCGGCTTCCTGATTGGCCTGGAGTCAACCGAACAACCGGCTTGATGATGATTGGCTGAGAAGCCCGCTTTACAGTCAATCAGCATGGAGCCTGCTTCCCAGCCAATCAGGAAGCCGGGAGGCGGGTCATTACTCACAAAATATCAGTACTTGCAATTGATACTGAAAAACCGGTATCAGTGCATCCCTACTAAAAGTACAGAAAGACCTTAAATCTGAAGCCTAAAGATCTCATGCTTAGAGACAAAACTCTGGACCAAGATGCCAGCACAGAGATGACACTGTCATGTAAATCCTGGTGTCTGTACAGTTCTTGGTTATGGTTGCAAATAGTTTCCAGGGATAAGCCACTTGATGCTTGTGACTTGCTAAAAAATTACAATGTTACCTTGTTATTACTGAGGGAGAGGAAACTAAGGAAATGCTTCCTGCTGCGTGCAGCAGACTGATGACATCATCTCAGTCTAGGTAAAGATACTGGATTGGTACTCAAGAACTGATTTTTAATTATGAAAGGTACAGTTTTTTTGTTAAAGAGTAACTCCACTTTCAAAAGTTGAAAATAAAAAAAATGCTTTAAAAAAGAAACATAGCATATATAATTTTATCACAAGCCATTTTGTAATTTAATGTTATTAAAAATTACTTTTCCATGTAAAACTGCAGCCACTGTAATGTTCTAAATCTGCCACAAAACTTCAGCGCATTATGGCGACCTGTGGGTTTTCCGTACACACTTGTATGGAACATCCCCCAGAAATGTCACTTCCTTCTTCTGCGATGGGCGGATTGATTTTCCCAGAAGTCTGCACTAAGATGCAAGTACAATTTTTGGCATAATTTTTGGGGAGATACTCCTTAAGGGTTAATTAATACTAAGGGGATGCAAGCACTACACCTTTCCTCATTACAACACAGAAGGTCCACCAAATGATTATAATGAACCCAGACCTTCTCATTACATAGTTACATAGTATTTGGGGTTGAATAAAGACATACGTCCATCAAGTCCAACCCATATAGGTCCACGCATCATCTCATTCTTAGGGATACTGGTATCCCTGGATATTAGGGTCCCTCAAGAAATTGTCCAAACGTTTCTTGAACAAATCTACACTCTTGGCTGAAATCACTGCCGATGGCAGTGAGTTCCAGACCTTAACCGCTCTTACTGTAAAGAACCCTCTTTGCCCATTGTGCTGGAATTTTTTCTCCACCAACTTTAGGTGGTGGCCTCTAGTCTTTGTAATGGAGTTAATCTCAAACAGTTTGTTGCCAATGTTGCTGTCACCATTGAACATCTTGTACATGAAAATCATATCCCCCATTAATCTCCTTAATTCCAGCGTAAACATGTTTAAGGTCAGAAGCCTTGTCTCATAGCTCTGGTCCTCCATTCCCCTAATTAGTTTTGTTGCCCTCCGCTGGACTCTCTCCAGTTCAAGGACATCCCTTCTCAGTACCGGCGACCAAAACTGGGCAGCGTACTCCAGATGTGGCCGAACCAACAATCTATAAAGTGGCACAATTATAGACTTGTCCCTGCAATACATCCCCTTCTTAATACAGGACAAGACCCTGCTAGCTTTGTTTGCCGCAGCTTGGCACTGCAAGCTACCATTCAGTTTGTGGTCTACAATGACCCCCAAATCATTTTCTATTTCTGACTTCCCTAGCGGCATACCCATGATTGTATAGCCTATTTGTTTATTTTTAATGGATCAGTTTGCAAAGGACATTCTGCAACACACAGCTTTTTCTTCAGAACAGAAACAGGTAGAAGACTGCAACTAAACTGGTTAAAATCCTTACAATGTACACTGATCATCCAGAGGGGATTGTTTTTTCCCAATAAAAGTGGAGTTACTCTTTACATTTTGCTAAATATTGTGATAGGTCAGGGATTTATATTTTGGTAGTGAGAGTATTTTTCTTGTTGATGTGTGGAATACTGCGTCAATGTTCAGTATGTAAGGTGCAGTGGTGTAATCCTAAAACAAAGGTATATAATGTACATAATGACTATAATGGGCAAAGAACACACAATAAACATGTTTTATAAACAAAGAATGAGTACAATTATCGTACAAAATAATGGTTCAGCAAACAATACAACAAAACATCCAACACATTTACAGTACTTTGTATAACACACCACTTACTGCATATTAAGTAAGCATGTTTGGGTGGAAATCAATACTATATTTACAGTTCAATAGCCACCATACAGTTCTGTTCCAATAATAAGCTTAACAGCCTCCATAAAACATAATAGTTATATTACTTACACTAAAAATGCATAATGCAGTGTAACTTACCAAAAACAGGGCAAACTGTATATTACATTAAGAAATATACACAGTATTCCTTTGAATGGTTTGATTGGAGCGAGATGCCCCAGTTTACCCAGACATATCACTGCCTGCAGATTATGTTTACATTTTGTTTTGCCCTGGAGGTCTTAACATGCAAATGCAATGAAAATATGAAAGTATTATGCCTTCATCAACTGTCAAGAGAGCCCCGGTGCTGCCACAAGCAGTCTGTTTTGTTAGTGTGTTTCATGCATTTGTGTCTTGGTACATCCCTACTTTTACCACCTCCTGTTTTGTGTATATTGGTACAGCCTAGTTAGACACTCC
Organism: Nanorana parkeri; assembly: GCF_000935625.1. Classification (NCBI taxonomy): domain Eukaryota; kingdom Metazoa; phylum Chordata; class Amphibia; order Anura; family Dicroglossidae; genus Nanorana; species Nanorana parkeri. The sequence continues at coordinate 21,291 of NW_017308432.1, read as the reverse complement.
CTGCCTTTACTTCCCATTTCCCTTTTCACCATCTCCCTCACTGAGTTACAAACGTGTTACAAGGTTTTACGAAAAAAATTTAATTCCACCTCCAAGAAATTACAAGGAATCACATCCTCTGTGTTGCCAAGCCTAAATAAACCACATTGCATGCTACTCTGAGTCTTCTTGCTGAGTTGGACCCTGCCTATGGATACCATCAGCTCAGTAGGTTGTCAAACTGTCGGGACGGATTGAATCTTAGGTATGTGCAAATACATAAATTGGTGGTTGAGACAGAACTCTAGGGATGTCCCCATACTGATACTAGTATCGGTATCTGGCCCAATACAGGGCATTTTCACAAGTACTTGTACTCGTGAAAATGCCCCGATACTAAAGGCCGCAGATCACTCCCTGGCTGAGTCTCCAGGTGCTGCTGATGAAGCCTGCTCCCCCGCCGTCAGCTACAGGTGAGCTGGCCTGTACACAACAGCCTACACACGCTAACGCCGGGCCCGCAAGGAAGCTGCATAAGCCAGGAAGCTTTCCCGTCTGTCACAGCTACTCTGCACCGCAGCAGGTCTCCCAGCACTCTGACAATGACTTCTGCTGCCATCCAACTCAACGGTCACTATTAGACCCTGCTCCTGGGATCCCTTCCCTGGCTGCTCTTACTTCCTCAGCCCCCAAACTTCAATGAGCTCCTAGATCGCAGGACCCTAATGTGCAGCCCTGGTAAGACCCAAACGCATGCCAGGTGAGACCACACACAGCCAAATATAATTGCTGTATAATCATGGAGTGATGGGATCTGTAGTCCTCTATTGCTTGTTGCTATTCTCCATTGCTGTATAATTATGGATTGAGTTACAATTCTTCATAATTATAAAGAAACAGCCCTAAAATCATTTGTCTGTATTGTTTTAGAAAAATGTCCCTTTAAGAAAAAGTATCGGTAATTGGTATCGGCAAGTACCTGAGGGACAGTACTTGTACTTGGTCTCAGAGTCTATATAAAAATAAGCTCTTAGTCCCGAGAGTGGATGTCCTGTCAAAATTTGGATAGTTAGCCCTAAGTAAGGTGGGCTGCTTTTTAATGAAGCATCACCTTTTTCAATAAATCTCAATGATTTGTTATGAAAAGATTCTCTTTTTAGTTGCACTGCATTATCATTATTTGTAAAGCACAGTAGAGTCTTCTTAAAGCAGACTGAGGGGAATTTATCAAAACTGGAGCAGACAAAATCTGGAGCAGCTGTGCATGGCAACCAATCAGCTTCTCTCTTCAGTTTGTTCAGTTAAGATTTGAAAATTAAAGAGAGATGCTGATTGGTTGCCATGCACAGCTGCTCCAGTTTTTGTCTGCTCCAGTTTTGATAAATTCCCCTCCTTTGTCTGCATGTCTTATCAAAAATGAAATAAATTTAGATTTATACAAATCATTCTTCTTTGATAAAGTTGTATCATTATTTTGGGCCCTGATTGGTCTGGGACTAGCGCTTGCAGAGCTTACTGTATAGCAGTGGTCACTTAACGTCGGATCTGGGTAAACAGAGGGTGAAGCACATTACTGTAATTGATTGCCTGTGTTGAAGGTACAGGGGTGACATCAGGAGTCTATTAGACTCCTGATGTCTCCATAAAGAGAACCTGTCACCTCCAAATGTTGTCACAAAGGGGCTTGTTGGCCCCATTTAAATAAAAAAGTGATAAAAAAAGTAAAACAAATAGAAATTTGATTAGTAAAAAAGGATACGGAGCATTTTACTTAGAGGCCAAAATAATTTTGCACTATATACATCTTACATCAAAACAACAAACACCAAAAATCTGTGCTTATTCCAAACACAGACACAAAATCTGAGCCATGCTAATATTACTAGTTCTGTTACTACTTCACCTACCACAACTACTTCTACTACTGCTACTACTACACCTACTACAACTACTTCTACACCTACCACAGGCACTTCTACTACTGATACTACTACACCTACTACAACCGCAGAGGCTCCCTCCGCCGGTCCAAGAAAATGTTTGCCCAGGGTCCGATCAATATTAAAGACGGGCCTGGATACTACTACACCTTCTACAACCGCTTCTACTACTGATACTACTACACCTACTACAACCACTTCTACTACTGAAACTATTACAACTACTAGTATTACTACTACCTTCTTGTACTACTACAACTATGGCTACTACTAATACATGTCTATGACTGCTGCTACAACTAGTACTACTGCTACTACTATTATGACCACTGCAGCTAATACGTTAATACTACTGCTACTACTATGGTTACCATTGCTAATGCTTCTACTACTACAATTACAGGGTTTTTCACAAAAGGGTGAAGAGTTTGGAGAAGGCAGGAGAAGTGAACAATCTAGGACAATATAACGGAACTGGAAAGCGAGCTGAATTGGAGAATTTTTCCAAATCAGCTATGTTGTCCTAGATTGTTCACTTCTTCTGCTTTCTCCAAACTCTTCACCCTTTTGTGAATAACACTTTTAGTACCACAACTGTAACTATTACTTCTCCTACAAATGATTTTTATTATTAATGTTAATAATACAAATCTGCTTTTTCATTTTGTTATTATTATTATAATTATGACAATAATTAATATTTAACTACATTTTTAACAAAAAATATTACATTGTAGGGCATGAAGTTTCCTAGAATAGCCATATGTTAATAGAACAATATGCGGGAAGCAGAGTATAAGAGTCTTTTGCTGACCTGAAATTGCTGTAGTTTCAGTTATACCGATACCATGTAGGTTTCTAAATCCTGCTGGCAGAATCTTTTTCAGCTTTATTAATGATTCGCATAGCAGTTTTTTGAAGAGACAAGCCCCACAGAGAAGGAGCATTTGATTAATGACCCGGAAGCACTTTTCCTTTTCAGCTGATTAAATAAAATTGACTGGATTTTTACATTTTTATAATAAAATGACCTATGGGGCTAGGATGACACAGTGAAAGCAGCATGTTCACTCTTCAGCAGAATTTTATTTTGTCACTTGTAAAAATGAAAGGGCTACCCACCCAAGCAGAAAAATGCACTTTATCACCGTCCACTGGCGACATGCTGACAATCGCTGCATACAAATAGACAAACAGGGAGGAAATGAGAGGATTGTTTACATTCATTTTATTTTTATACGTCTGTCTTATTTTTTAAATTGCATTCACTTATACTCTACTAAAAACAGTAATGCCGTCCAATGCCAGCCATGACTTCCAGTTCTATGTGGCACAAGGGAAGGGTCAGAACTGCAGAACTGTTTTAATAATAACTGGATAATTAGCACATCTTTCAGTTAACTTAATAAAGATACGGGTCCTCAAGCGGGCCCCTGAGATGTGCAGCGGGTAGCACAATAGCAATTAGACAGAAATAGATCACTATAGTAGTAATCCATACCTTTCAACATTCTAGGATAGTAAGGAAGGACACTTTTTAACACAAAGTATGTAAGCAAGGCCACACCTCTGCCAAGCCCCCCATTATGCAGACCATAATGAATATATGCACGAAAAGTTCTGGTTTAACTCACACGTTTTTTTTTCCCAATAATGCAATCATTTTTACAAATGTAATCATTAATGCATAGATTTAAAGTGATATTAAAGTCAAAAGGTTTTTAAGGTATTTAAAATGCTGAATAAATAATTTAGAACAGTGGTTCTCAACCTGTATAACCTCAGGACCCACAATTGTCCTTGGTCATTGATAGTGTCAATTTGATAATACAAAACAAGCCCCCTTTTAATTCAATATAATACCGGTCCTCCTTTCTAATAAATTGAACATGTTTGAATCTGCCTCAGTGTAGTTCATTCTGTGTTCCCGAAGCACTTCGAAGGAGAATCCCCCAGCCGTCTAGATAAGAGGTCCTTTCAATTGGTGTCGAAGTGGGACCCGAATCGTCATCTTTCCCGGTGAGTTGAAATTTTGTACTTTTATACAATTTTCTCTGACCGGGGAAGCTCTGACTAAAATTCGGATCTAGAAATGATTACATGTGTTACATGTGGGAAAGGGACCTATTCATGTTTTGTACATGATCTGATAAAATAACTAAGACTTGTGTTTGGTACACAAGAAAAGACTTGTGTTTGGTGCACAAGAAAGACTTATGTTTGGTACACAAGGGGTTAAGACTTGTGTTTGGTACACAAGATAAGATTTGTGTTTGGTACACACAGAGTTAAAACTTGTGTTTGGCACACAAGGAGTTAAACAAGACGGCTTGGTGGTTCTCCTTTTTATAGAGTTATAAGATTATAGAGTTATAAGATTATAGAGGTATAAGATATATATTATAGAGGTATAAGATATATGTTATAGAAATATAAGATTTATCATATGTTATATGGTTGATCGGAATTGTCGGATGCCTTGGAAACAGAGGTTTGTACAGCCAATCCTAATTGGGGAAGACACAAATAAAACCTCATCTATACATAGGGACTGTATAAGGGTCACCATTTGGTAAGGTGGGGATCCAACGTCCTTTTAAGCTGTGTTGAGATTAATCTTGAAAATGGGCTCCCAACAAAGCAAGGTATATCCTTCTCCTATATATGGGGAGGAGTGTTGTACAAATTATGTTGGAAGAGTGTCATGTACTGAATTTCATTTGGTAAATCCCTGGGTGGGCAAAACATTCTCTTGATGTGAGATATATTTCTTGTGCCCCTTATAAAGCTAGGCTGAAGACAGGTGTGTCACCAATCTATCATAAACAATACCCTTTATACCAATTGCTCCGATTGTCCCTGATGTACTGTTGCTGATCATGTCAATTCCCGCCACAGTATTTACTGTGATTGATTTAACAAATGCATTTTTTTTCTGTCCCAGTTGACAAAGAGACACAACTACTATTGGCTTTACTTTTGAGGTTCAACAGTATACCTGGACCCGATTGCCTCAAGGCTACATTGACTCACCCGCAGTCTACTCTTTAGCACTCCGTGCTACATTGCAGTCATGGTCACCCAGCCATGGTTCTGTCCTCCTTCAGTACGTCAATGACCTACTGTTGTGTAGTCCCTCCCAGGAGGCTTTTCAATGTGATTCTGTGTCATTGCTTAATCATTTAGCTCAGGAAGGTCACAAGGTGTTGTGTAAAAAGAACTACAATGGTGTCACATTAAAACATGGGGAGAGGAAAATAAGTCATTAAAGAGTGTGTGTGCTTTAGTGGGAATGCCACGCCCACAAACCAAGAAGGACTTGTTAACCTTCTTGGGCATGATTGGTTACTGCCGCCAATGGATACCAGACTGCTCTTATTATGATAATGTTTTAAGACAACACGGTCTGAGTGATAGCCCTGATGTCATACACTGGAATGATGAAATGATTTATGCTTATGTACAATTGAAAACTTCTATGGCTACTGCCCCTGGTCTGGGACTACCTGATTATTGTATACCATTTTTATTTATTTGCGAGGGACTCCTGTACAACCATGACTGGGGTCCTAGCTCAGGAGCATGGAGGCAAGCTGAGACCTGTAGCATATTTTTCCAAAGTAGTGCCCATTCCGGTGCAAGGCATGCCGGCGTGTCTTCGCGCACTTGCTGTGTGCGCAATGGCGGTTGAAATGTCAGCTCCTCTTACATTAGGACATAAGACTGAGCTTCATACGAGTCACCAGGTATTATTCCTGCTAAAAGAACCTGAATACACAACACATGTCTGCACAAAGATTGAGTGGATATGAAGTTATATTGCTGTCTAATCCATCTCTTAGGATTATGTATTCTTCCCACACTGCTGGCCCAGTGCCTATCCTTAATGCTCTTTCACTTGTAGATAGTGTAGCCAAATCGGCTGCTCTTCTGTCACCTGCATTGACTACTACCTTCACTAGTGCCACCTTCATTGCCTTGGGATAATGTTGTCCAACATTTACAGTCATACGCTTTTCCTGAGGATCTTAGTTTTGGACGGCACAGGGTTTGGTAATGAGACCTGACACAGGACTCATTTCCAAAGAGGGGCAGGTAGGTATACCACAATGTAGTGCACCTTTGCTCATCTCTCAAAGCTACAGATGGCACTTTCTCCAAATGGAAAAATGTGTTACCTGCGGTATTGGCCGAAATCAGAATGACACCTTCTAAAACTACTCATCTTTCACCATTTGAGATACTCATGGGGAGACCATTTCCAACACCATGGGCAAAAGGCCCACTAGTTATTTTACAAGGAGATATGGAACAAATACAGGAAGAATATTGTAGAAATCTGATTAGGACATTGAATGGCATCTATGGTGATGTATCTGTTTCTCTCCCACTTCCCTCACAGGAACCTACTCATCCTTTCCAGCCAGGTGATGTCGTGGTGAAGCAACTTAATCAAAATAGAGGGCACGGTTTCCTTTTGGTCCTCCCACAACAGTAGAAACTGTAACAAGAACCGCCGTTCTAACAGACCAAGCTGACACCTGGATCCATGCAACGCGTGTAAAGAGGGTACCAAAGAGGGGAGAAGCCGGTGATAAAAACACCGAAGTAGACGAAAAAGGGAGTGAAGCAGGAGCCCAAATCTCCGAAGCAGATGAATCCGGCGAACAACAAAATAATGATGCTCCATCCAAATTATGGGTGGAAGATCCTGACATTGATAGGATTGGCTTGTCTCATAGCTTTCCTTCCCACATGGTTAATTAGCACATATTATTATCACCCACATGAATTATCATTTTGTTCAAACAATATGCCTAATAGAACAACACACCATAGACAGACAAGGGATTTAACAGCAGTAGATACCACATCACTCACTGATAAAATGCTGTTATTAAAATTTAGGTATGCTCAGAAATCAGGATATGATAAATGTTGGGTATGTAGTAAAGCCAGCACCCTGGAACAATGAGAATTCCTTTGATAGCAGTACCAGTAAATATTACTTCTTTTTTAAATGGGACTACAATTGTAAATATACAAAATGTATCTGAAACAATTAATAAGTCACTGTCTTTTCCTGTTGTAGCTTTAGCATATTCACCCGACTGGTGTTCCAGAGTGGGGATAGTGCTAAAGATCGTAATTTAGATATGTGTCATTAATCTAGTTGGAACATGACTGGCTTAAATCTCACAACCCTGTTTAAAATCTACCACCTGGGGATGCCTATAAACTTTTGGGACTGTTAGGAACCTTGGGATGGCGAGATGATGACGCCGCTCACATGGGATATGCCCCATACACCCTGAGCAATAGTTTGTTTATATTTTGTGGAAAAATATGTTATCCCTGGATCCCTAGGAAAGAAAAAGGATGGTGTTATATGGCTTCCCTGGTCCCTGTTTTAGATATAATAGGAAGTGGGGGACCAACACACGTGTTACATGCAAGTAAACATCCCAAATACCCCTTAGAATTATGTTTATTGTTTATCTACATACTTATAAAGTTATGCTTATGTCTATGTGAAAGAGCAACTAGAAGGACAGACGAGGATATTTATTATTATATATTTATTTTATCACATTTTGTGATAAAGAGGGGATTGATAGTGTCAATTTGATAATACAATACAAGCCCCCTTTTAATTCAATATAATACCGGTCCTCTTTAGAAATATATGTTAAAAGTCAAGAAGGTCTTAAAATGAGTATTCAGTAGATTTTCAGTCTATGTCTGCTTTTGTTTATCTGTATTGTACTCTGCACTTTTCTTATGGTATAGCATGTTGGAACTGGCCGTTAGTGATAAGAGTTATCTATGACTAATGCTATATGACTCCAAAATTTGTCTTTTTATCTATTTCTCAAGACACTGCCTCTCTTCAGTATGTGCTTATATGGTACAAAGTTTAAACGTTGATTCAGCATTCTGTACAGTATACAGACTCAAGACTTTTCTAATAAATTGAACATGTTTGAATCTGCCTCAGTGTAGTCCATTCTGTGTTCCCGAAGCGCTTCGAAGGAGAATCCCCCAGCCGTCTAGATAAGAGGTCCTTTCAGTCATTAAGTCACGACACAAGTCGCATTGCAATGGAATGCACGGAATTAGGGTACCGTGCGTTCTGGTGCGAGCTGTGGGTGGGAGGTGCATTTAAAGGAATCTCATAGTTCTCCTTTACGGTACCATTCAAATGAATGGCAACGCAACACACCTCCTACACCAGAATGCACGGTAGGTGGGATTGTGTGGTACAGAGCGTTAATTGCACTGTACTATGCAATTAACACACTGTACTAGTGTGAATGGGCCCTCAAAAACACTGATATACATACACAACCACAGACACAATCTCACATACTCACAGACATTCTCACACACTCATACACACTCCAAAAATGTATTTTTATTTTTTTCAAGGTCCACCCAGTCTCCCTACCTTATGAGAACTTGAGTGGATCTTTAGCCTGGGGTCCACGGTAAACTGTTGTGTTGTGACTGAGCTCCATTCATATATGCATTGCTTGTACAGCTCCATTGTACAGCGCCCTGTAGAGGTTCTGGGAGCCAGAATGTGATGCAACTCTAGTCCAGGCACATCTACAGGACACATGAGGAAGCTGTAAGCAATGCATGTATGGATGGAGCTCCCCCCACGGCCATAGCCCCTGTCCACCCCACCCCACCTCAAGCTGACACTGGGCACAGGCAGCGTATTTTGAATAGCTGCTTCGCATGACACAGCAAGGCAAACCACTCCCTGATCCCAGCTCCCCACTCGTCCTTCCTCCCGTCTCCCTCCTTCCTTCCCCAAACTAGTAGATGGACTGTTGCTCGAGACTGCTCTGTCCCTTGTGATCTTGTACTGGACAGGAAGTTTAGGGAAGCAGAACTGAGAGAGTTGGATCTGTTTGGAAACATGATGACTGTAAGTGCTTGGGCAAACTTTTAAAGAAATACTTTGCTGGGCTATGTATATTTGTTTGATCTGGATTCATTATTGAAAAAAAAGCTTAAGAGATTTATACCACTTTAAGGTCTCCTAAAACTTTCAATACAAATGTAAATTTTTCATGTTGTGCTAGACACAAGGTGCTCTCATTTATTTCATGTGAATACCATCAGAACATCCTTTATTTGTGCTCATACACAGTGTAAATGGCCTTTCATGTGATTATCGTTTTGAAGTTACCGCATGTACACTTTTACAATGTGGTATTTTTATTTTAAAACATCATTCAGTACTTGATTTACAAAGCCAACACTAAAAAGTGTAGACATTGTCCTCTAGAGGAGACCATATGGTAGCAAAAATGAAATGTGCCCACATACAATATATTACCTAACAATACGTTTTCCATTTGGCTTCCACTTTTGTATATGTGTGTGTGTTTTTATCATTTCAGGAGGTGATGCTCAATACAATAGCTTCTGAGGTTCAGCAAAGCAATAGGAGGGAAGGCAAAAGTATTCATTCAATGCATGAACTTAAAGGAGGTGTAAGCACAATTAATACAAGATCACGGCTTGATCCCGCCCAGCTGTCAGAAGCAGGCTGTCAGCCGGCCAATGGCCGACCGCTCCGCCAGCTTTGGCTTTCACCTCGGCTCAGTCGAGCTGAAGCATATGCCTTCGGCTCGTCTGAGCCGCTCGGCCGACTTCAGGAGCTGTACGGGCTATAGGGAATAGCCCGTAGAGCAGCCTGAGGCCGTAGCTAGCCTAGATCCTTCGGCTGCTTCGTGAATAGACCCCATAGTTTTTTGCAAGATAATTTTTTTTTTTAAATCACTTTCTAAGCTAAGACTTTCATTAAAGTGACAATAAACACATTTTTAAACCTTAAAAATACATTCAAGTCCCTTAAATATTAACAAAATGTATCTTATTTGTGTATCACTCGGCTATAGATCCTGAAATAATCTCTGAATTGGTGCTGACACTGTCCTTCCTTCTGGAGGGGGGCTACTTTTGTTCCCCATGGTCCCTGTGTGTGTTGTAAAGTAGTCACCGCTCCAAGCTCGCTCCCGTGATTTAATGAATTTTTCAGATTTAACTCCTGAGTTTAGTGTCACTTTAACTACGTTAATTGGACATTCACTTTGTAAAATAAACATTTCTTATAGTTTTAGGGTCAGTTTTACATAGAAGTTTTTTTTTGTGTGTGTCATATGCATATTGTATGCAGAAAGCAATGTCTGAATTCTCCCTATTTTGTACACAAATTCCAAAACCAAAATTTCATGGTTTATAATTTAACTGTATATTTAGTAGTAATTTTACTAGTTCCTTTATTATATCCGTCAGCGAGCAACTTTGCAAATATTGCAAAGCCTCTTTTGTTTATATTAAGCATAAGTACACTCTGCATCATACATGGAGTAACATGATTGCAGACTTAAAAGAGAACTAGGGGGTTAGTGTTTTTCCCCATAGTTCTCTTTAGGGTCACAGGAGGACATATACTAATCTCTTCCTGTGACCCAAAGCTTAGTATATAGCGGGCTATTGCTATATAGCTCAGTATATAGGGGGCTATTGCACGCAATATACCGAGAGTGCCGCAGCCGGGACAGATCCCGACAATACTGTCGAGATCCACCTAGCTGTGTGAGTGACAGCTGGCTCTACCTATCTAGAGGCAGAGCCAGCTGTGCCCGCCCTTCACCTATACTTAACTCTCCACCACTCCCTGGATGCAGATACACAGTTTTTCCAGGTACGGGGGAGCATAGTACCTCCTTCCATGGTGCAGTGGTTGGCCAATGAAATAGTAACGTCACTGCTCACTCCAGGCTCTGACACCAGCTGACCACCTGGGGATTTTTTAGGGTGGCTACTATGAAGGAAGAATCTCTGGAATCTCTGAAAAGGTGAGTATCAGTGGGTTGGTGAGCTGGGGTTAATTTTATACATACGCTGTCACTTTGCCCTGAATGGGTTATACATGATCATTTCTACACTGTGCAGTGCTCATGTAATCTCTGGAGGACCAGATAACACATTGCTGGAAGAAGGCAATCAAAGCAAAAGTTCATACATTATCATTTCTACACTGTACAATGATCATGCAATCACTGGAGGAACCGATCACCAATTGCTAGAAGGAAATCAAAGCAAAAGTTCATAAATGATCACTTCTACACTGTGCAGTGCTCATGTAATCTCTGGAGGAACAGATCACCAATTGCTGGGAAGAGGCAACCTAAACAAAAGAATAGGTAAGTCCTGGCAATCCACCCCAAAGCATAAGATTCCAAAAAGCTAAAAAGGGAAAGCATTGTGTACATTTGGAGGGATCCAGGATACATTCCACAGTCTTTGTCTGCTGTTACAGTAAAGATGCAGATGTATATTTGTAAACAAAGCTATCTTTACAGTGGCCTAGGAGTCTTTGTCTGCTGTTACAGTAAAGATGCAAATGTATATTTGTAAACAAAGCTATCTTTACAGTGGCCTAGGACTGTTATAATAGCTCTCAAAGCACAGGAAAAGGAAAGGCAAAAGTAAATGGTTATATTTGCAGGATTACTTGGTATCCCCAGCTAGAGAACTAATGTGCTATAAAAATATAATTATTCTCTAAAGTATTACATTTAGACTTTTTGCATTTGCAGAACAAGGCCAGTAAAATATCAGCTATCTACTACATGTTAGGAATTGGGTATTTTCATATTTGCAAATGCAGTCAGTAGAATTTTTGCATAAAGTAACTTGTGTTTTAAGTCTAATGGCCCTTTAAAATTAAATTATGACTTTAAGGACATTACTGTCGGTGAATTAACTAAACCCATATTACTACAACTGTACAGAAAAAGTGGAAAATGAATCATGTGCCATAAATGTTTATTTTTCCACTTATCAAGTTTATTCATGTGTATTTAAGCTGTTCTGAAAAGAAACATTTTTCTTGTTCCACTCTTCCTACATTTTACTACATGGAGATGTATGTGTATTGCCTGTTTCTAATTAATTAAATAAAACTGAAATAATCTGTATGACTTATCCAGTAAACGTTTTCACTTACCTCTGAAAACGTATACTTTTGTTGTTCTTGCCCATTCATTGTGACATTTTTTTTTTCAAGTTTTCCCATGTCTTTTGCTTCTTGCCTGTGTGCCAAGAGGTTGCCTTGATAGGCTTCATCCAACGCCCATATCTATTACAATACATCTAGCACTCATTATTTGTGTATATTTGTCATCTAAGTTAATGAAAACCACATTGTACAACAGCACGAGGACTACATGCTTATATAACATTAATGCGCCTAGCGACTAACCAAAGCAACAAAGACTTTTATTGAGTCTATGTATAAACAGTGAAGACGTCGCTGGAAGGAAAGGAGTCGGGCTTTTGTGAAGAGTCTTGTACAATGCATACCTTCATATTTACTGGCAGCATGATTACACCCATTTAGTTGCTGTAATCGTACATCTCGGCGTGACCTTCCAAGGAGAAGTGGAATGGGCACTGACCTATTTTTTAGTTGTGCATTGTCTTTAATAATAGAAAATTTTCAGTTGGAAGGAACTGCCATATCAAATAAGAAGTAATTGTAACAGAAGAAAATCGCAAGCTAGAGGATGAAAATAATACAGTTCCACTCCAGTATAAAAGTAGCTTTTGAAATACTTTTACATTGCAAAACATATGTACTGTAGGGATCTAGGTATTTATTTATTTATTTATTTATTTATTTATTTTTCATGTCTTGGTTTTTATCATCTAGTTGGTGTTTTTACAGAATATTGCATTTCTAGTTCAAAAAAAAATACATAATACTAAATGATTTACAGCTCCAATTGATGTCTCAGCCATTTAGTTTTCCAATATGGACTGTAAAAAAAAAAGCCATTGCCTAATGATGTTTATGCAATGTTTATTAATTATAACAAAGTTACAGTCATTTGATGTTTTATTAATGTCAATGTAGGAGATAGATAGATAGATAGATAGATACTTTTCCCCTAAAATCCTGCTTGATGCAGTAACAATTGATAAAGCTGCACTCCAGGAAAACAGCTAAATAGACAAATGAAAGACATAGAAGCTGTTTTACATGAAGATTTGTATTTCTGTCCATCCATCCCTGAGATTTAAAGAGCCCTGCCACAGAATCCAGTCCTGTCTGTCAGGGTGGGAGCCACCTGACAGACAGGACAGGTCTTGTCCCACCTGCAGCCTGGGGCTGGACAGTGAATGGAGAAACAGCAGACGCATGAGCTCATCTCCCTCTCTTTCTATCAGCATGCTCTTTGCACTGCAACGAAATTGATTGGGTCCTTGTGCTGTAGCAACCACTCCGAGGGTACGTT
>NW_017308432.1:0-7976 GCF_000935625.1 Nanorana parkeri | reverse complement strand
GGAAAAACACTACAAATAATAATAGTAGTAGTAGTAATAAAAATAATAATAATTATATAAACATTAAATACATTTAACAAGCTGTATGCTATAATTAAATACTAAAGTACAATGGTGACAATAAGTTTAGGAAGCCTAAGAAAAATTAAAAACCTACAGCTAATAAAGCAAAAAGTGCACAATAAAACAATTTTTAGAATTAATATTATCCTTTGATTTGTGCAGTATAATAATAGTTAACAATTACAGGCAAAATAGAATGAAATAAATGAAGGAAAAAAACACTTTTTTGTTTTTTAACCTTAGCCTGTGCCATTTGTTTTCAAATATGAAAGATAGGGGTATGGGTAGATACTGAATTCCTGTTACTGTTTGAGAAACAGCTCTGCAGTGAGCATTACTCTGGTATCTTGTGACTGTCGTATATTTCCAGCTGGTATGCAAAGCAATTATGGAATGATCTTTAAATACGTCTCTCTGTATCAATGAGAGTGTTGCACATTTTTAAAAAGAAATGACGGCTTGAGCATCAAGTATTTTCCCTCCTGCTGAGTTAATTTTCAAATGAGTAGATCCTTTTATGGCATTGAATGGAATCAAAAGAAAAATTATGTTTTAGGCTACGTGTTGCTTTAGAAATACTTTGAGATCTTGACAGAAATGTTCAAAACACATACAGTTCAGAAAAAAAAATTCTTCTGGCATTCTATTTGTTTTTTTCCCCCCAATTTTATTCAAGGCTTGTCATATTTTTCATCCGCGGAAAACTTCAAGTATCTACTTTCTCCTTTGCATCTGCTTGCAAAATATATCAAGAACAGATGAATGGATTTAGAAAGATTAAAATTACAAGTTTCTTTTCATGTTCTTTTGTTTTGCTTTAAATGCATTTTTCTTTAAATATGCATCCTAATTGTGTGTGTATAGCACTTAGTATATTGCCTGTTTGCAGCTCAATGAGCTTTCGAGAAATGATTTTGAATTCATATGTAAAATGATAAAATGAAGCTGTCATATAATTAATTGGATGTTTAAGTGTTTTTTTTCACATCAATATAATGTGTTAATATTCTAACCCATATTTTATATGCTTTCTATCTTAAATGTTTTGCCGATAATACAGTCAAGCAGATCTTTGGGCGACAATTATGACCAACAATTCTGCTTCAAATCAAAATCATTAGGATTGTTAAGAGAATGTATAACCTATTAGAATATTTATGTTACTAGTGGTACAAATGTTTTTGATCTTTATTACACTTTACCGTTGCTCAATTAAATACATACAAAAATCAATTATCTTAAAGCTGAACCCCAAGAAAAAAAACCCCACCAATTCATGCAGGTATGTGTTCTTAAAAAAATAACTGTGACTGCAATAACGGTACTTTTAAAAGCAACTAGTTTAAATAACTGACTTCACCTGAGAGATGAGGTCATCAGTATGTTGCATCTCCTTCTCCTACATAGGAGCTGAGCGGCAGTGAGTGAATAGCCGAGTGGCATTTGGCTTGGCTATTTTGCTCACTACCTCTGAAGTAGCGAGCAGAATAGAAAAGATGTAAACAAATGAAAAAAAATGGTTAAAAACGATTTAAATAAATGTAAAAAAAAAAAGAAAAATGAAAGAATATTTTTTATAAAGAAAATAATAACAAAAATTAAGGTAAAGAAAAACCTACCTTTAGTTCTGGTAGGAATGTTAGGAGGAACCCCAAGTAGAAACTAAAAAAAAAGTGGGGTTTCCCCCAAAAGTCATACTAGGCCCTTTAGGTCTGGTAGGAATTTTAAGGAGGAACCCTACCCCCAAAAATGGGTTGGATGGGAAATGTGGGGTCACTCTATAATTCCTTACCTTAACCTGAGCATAGGCTTTGCAGGGCAGGAAAGGGGGAGGATGAGCACCCCCCCTCCTTGCCATACCAGGCCACATGTCCTCGGCACCGGGAGGGCACTTTTAACAGGGTTCCCCCTGGAAAAGCACTTTTTCCCCGTGCCAATGAGGACAAGGACCTTTTCCCCACAAGCACTGGGGTGTTGGTTGTGGGGGTCTGCGGGCAGCAGGGCTTATTTGCATCGGGGTACCCCTTTAATAAAGGGGCACCCAGATGCAGGCCTCCCCTTGTAAATGCATAAGGGGTACTTGTACCACTACCCATTCACTAAAGGGTTAAATAAAATAGACATAAAAAGACCAGACTTTTAGAAAAAAACCTTTAATTGAAAAAAAACAAAAAAAAACAAAGGATTTTGACAAGTCCTTTATTTTACTGAAAAGCCTTATCAGAAAGACGCTTCTTCAAAAAGGCACAGATCTCTCGAGCAAATTAGATGCACTTTTTGAGACAGAGTCACAATGAATTTTAAAGTGCACCTGACTAGGGACTATGGGCACTAAAGAATTTGCATATTCAAGCTTTCACTGACCTCTCTAGCTGCTTTAAATGTAAAGTTATTAATTCTCAAAGATCCTCAAAGATCACAACCAAAACTTTAAAGTCAGCTTTAAAGGACCTGCATTACCAAAGCAATGGCTTATTTACTCTATAATGATAACAGTTTAAATTAGATTTGACAAAAAACCTTTAGTTTGCTAAAGCACTGTATATCATAAACAATTGCCATGTATGCTATAATATATGTGTTAGCACCCTTTTTACAGCCTTTGCTGCATGTTGATTTTGTTGATCTCCTGCAGCTTCTTCAGCTAGGCTTCCTCTCAACATGAACTTCAGTCAGGGTTGTCCCTATAATGAGGCAGCCTGGCGGTCGCCTCAAGTGGCATCTCTTGGGTATGTGGGGGGCATCCTAAGCATCCTAGGTTCATAAAAGCTCTGTGACAGGACACTTTTTCTAGCGTTCCACTGAGCTCCTGGCAAACAGTGACTTCAGTGAGCTGGGTGGGACTGGACAGAGAGCCACTGATAGCACAGCTCTAACACAGCCTCCCGTCCTACTGCATTCACCAACCCATCCCCCCAGACAACAGCTATCACGAAGCCCCTCCCCCCCACCGAGAACCACTATGAGCAGCTCTCATCCGCCTCTGCGACGCTAAGCAACATATAGGGTAGAGACGGCCCTGACTCCAGTGATAGCTGCATGGCAAAGCCACACAGCCGTGCCAAGGCACCTCTAGATAGTGCGGTCCTAACTCTAAACTATCAGAGTCTCCATCTTGGAGCACATGGGGGCAAAATATAAAATTGGGTGCAGGTTTGTCAGGAGGAAGCCCAACCTCCCTTAAAGGCACAACGACGCATAAGGGACCCCGCTCATCACAAGGCAGCTGAGACCCCCCGTGCATCATTGCACCAAAAAAGTCAAGCAAAACAAATGGCAAACGCACTCATCAATTGGTTACCAGCTTTACAGCAAGGTGCACATGGAAGGGCCTAATGCAGTACAAACAGCACACTCACAAGCCAGCATGCAAAAAAACTTGTCTCACCGCTAAGGTTAAAAACAGAGGTTTAGATATTTTGAGGTTTAGGATGACAACACAGGAGCAAAACTGGGAGACAGAAACAGGGTGTTGTCACACTATAATCGGAAGTGCTTGCACAAGGACATTTATTGCAGGATCCCCAGGTATTATTTTATAAAAAAAACACAGATTTAGAAATATTTAAAAAAGAAACATTTGTAATAATATTAACATGTTAAATTGTAGTAATTAATTGATCATTTTGCTGCTGCTGCTTTGCTGCACCTCAGAAGATGCCGTTTTGAGCAATACACCTTGAAATTAAACACAAGTATAAAAATGTGGAAGTCCCACGAAAAACAACTATGCAAATATTAAATAGGCAAATATGTGGGTACGTTTTCAATGCAGTATCTCATCTGTTCTACAATTCCTACACTTGAACAAAAAAATTAAGTCATCATTTGTAAACAGAGAGGTTTTGTGAAAATACATGTTGAGGTTTGTAATTGAAACAATGAACAATGTTTTGAAACAAAATAGTAACATAAAATAAGTGAAAAGTAAAAAAGCAGATCAGATCAAAAGACAACATCAGAAAAAAAGACAACAAAAAGTATTCAGAGAAAATTAAACTGCAATTAAAGGATGAAAAACAGTGTATAGATAGGAAATATTCTTAAAGTCTCCCCTCCTATCCTAGAGACAACCATCGAACCTCAAACAACTAGCTGTGTAATATTCCTAAATACTAGTCAAGCAGCAAGGGACACATCTCCGTTATTACAAAGATGTTGTGAAACTTTTACATCTACATAATGGATTAAGCACATATTCCTTACTGCCAGCAGAAATACAGTAAATGGCTATTTCTTGTACATGATAAAATAATCGCACAAATGATAATGTTCCTCTGCACGTACATGTCTGCAGGAGTGAGGAGAGGACCTTGGAGTCACAATACTAACAGGCAGTTTCAGAATGCAACAGCAGTGAAAGCAGTTAAGCTGAAATGGTATACAAAGTGTAAGAACATTGCAATGTGGAAGTAGGAACATTATTTTTTATACAAGTGCAGCTATGATTAGTGACTAGTGAATCAATTAGGAGATTGAGAAGGCATACGGAAATCCGCATCAAAGGACACTCTACATTACAAAAGACAATCAGGGTTATTCAAAAAAGGGTGAAGAGTTTGGAGAAGGCAGGAGAAGTGACCAATCTAGGACAACATAGCTGATTTGAAAAAATTCTCCAATTCAGCTCACTTTCCAGTTCAGCTATGTTGCCCTAGATTGTTCACTCAATAATTATATTATTTGTTTTACTTCTTTGGCAGAAATTCTGATCACTATTTGTAAAGATCTATCTATTATCTATCTACTGTATATATCCATCTATCTTTTTTGTCTACCTGAAAGTAGGGATAAGAGAACTTTTCAAATGTTTCCACTTTTAGTACACAACAATGTAATTCACAGTGTGTTAGCTCACCTCACCATACCTAATACTATTATTGCACCCAGGGCTGGATTTGCTCTCTCTGCTGCCCCAATGTCAGGTTCCTCAATGCTCCCCTCCTGTATGTAGGCAGCAATACAAGTGATCTTGGCTACATCACCGAGATCATTTGTACAAAACAAGTGGCAGATTCCCTGCTGTACATTTAGCCCTGCTTGTTCAAAGCAGGGCTAAATGTAGAAAACAACTACCCGCCCGGCGCCCGGAACTGCATGTCCTGGGCGTCAGATGCTAGGAATTCAACACCCCTGCTGCCCCTCTACTCCCTGCTGCCCCAAGGCCGGGCCTCGGTTGGCCTTGTGGGAAATTCGGCCCTGATTGTACCATCGTTCTCCATGTCCTGCGCCATGCAAGATAAATCAACTCTATTTTCTATTGAAAAGGGCTTACAAACGTTTAAAATTCTATGCAGGTTGTATATTTGACTATTAGTTACTGTCTGGTTTGTCAACCAGTGGTTCTACAACAAGTGGTCTCTCTCTAACGACATTTAAAAAGTAAAGGATTGGCTTGTTACTAATTAAATATATATTTTTTTCTATTGAAGATGAACTCTTGATTCTTGAATACATGTTATTTATTTATTTATTTTAAAAGATGAGTTATATTGTGAAAACAAAGTTTGGACACAGCTTGATTCAATGTTGAAGAAAAATGCCAGATAAGAAACGAGGACATTTGCACTTTTGGCAGTTATTACAAAAAATTGCATGACATTCTGGAAAGATATGAGAGCCTAATTAATTGATAACTACAAAGCCTAATAATTTAAAATAAATTCTTGGTCATAAAATGTAATAGATATGAAGACCATATGCCATTAGTGTTATATACCTTTCTGGCCTCAAATTATAGGAGGTCATAATAAAATCATATTAGCTATTCAATATTTGACAAAACATTAGTTGTCACCATGACCCGGCCATGATGTAGTGTAAATACATAAATGTCAATGTAAATACCGAAATGACTAAGTACGACAAAAGTAAAAGGTCTTTAGAAGAGAATGAAAGCCTGGTTGGTGTAACCTCTTTGCCCCATTAAAATCTCTGAAGTCCATTGCTGCTGTGATACACAAGAATGTCCACAAAGCATTACTGTCTCCACAGCGGAAGGTAACTTGCTTTGCCAGCTGATGTCATTCTGGTCACTTAATGGCATCCTAAAAAACAGCTGGTACCTCACCTGCAAATATTGATTTGGTATATGGTAATCTGGTATCACATCGCTGTTGTCTCAAGGCAAACAGCTTGTCTAAACAAAAGCAACACGATTGTGCCATCTGTCTACTGCTCAAGTGTTTTAAATCCACATTTTGGGGAGAAAGATTGTTTATTAGGGATGATTTATAATCTGCCCTCACTTCCTCTCGATATGGGCTGATGACCTGCATTCATACAGCACAGGGTTTGGTGTCCAGGATCATAAGAATTTCCGTTAATGGATAACCAGGAGTAAAATCTCAGCAAGTGAAAGAAAACCAGCCTTGTACGAAGCTATAAGGAGGAAGTGGATTCTGTGGACATTTTCTGCTTTGTCAAGCTACATTTACTGCACATTAGCAAGAACAAACACTTCCACAAAGGGTTTTACAGGGACAAACAAACGCAGAACCTTCTGCAAATATCAGTAACGATTTAAGTACAACTGTTACCGCCAAAGCAAGGGGTTTCAGCGTCCGCATTAAGCCAGGGAAAGTTGTTTACATTCCATCTTTACCACTTTCTGAAACAAGAGAGACATGCTGATCTTTCACGGGTAATTAATGGCACTATGTGTAATATGTGTGCATCCACTCTAATGCATTGTTTATGATCCTTTTATATGATTGGCTGTTCTTATAGTTTTTTGTTTTATCTTGATTTATTCATTATGTTTAGACTAAAAAAAAAGTAAAAAGTATTTTTCACTGTCTCTGGCAGATAAATATAAACCATAGGGGGTTATTCACAAAAGGGTGAAGAGTTTGGAGAAGGCAGGAGAAATTAACAATCTAGGACAAATAGCTGATGTGGAAGATTTCTCCAATTCAGCTCACTTTCCAGTTCAGTTATGTTGTCCTAGATTGTTCACTTCTCCTGCCTTCTCTAAACTCTTCAACCTTTTGTGAATAGCCCTGATAATAGATTTCATATTCAATTTTTTCAGTAGCCAGCAGGTGGAACTCTAGATGCATTTTCATATTATTGACCGGGTAACATCTACTGCTTTCTGAAAAAAACTGTTGTTTACAAAGTTGGTTAACTGAAGCTCAAATTACAACCTCAGCTAAGTCACAACTGGCAAACGGTTCTACCCCTCTGTTCTTGTATGGATCTATATACTGTAGAGTTGCAGTTAGAGAACAATGATTGCAAAGAGATTATAAAAAGAACAAAGGGAGCGGTACTACTGTGCATTCTAATTAGAACTTTAAGTTCAACTCAATGGATTTGTGTCTTTTTTCAACCTGACTAACTATGTA
The DNA here is from genome assembly GCF_000935625.1 of Nanorana parkeri. NCBI lineage: Eukaryota > Metazoa > Chordata > Amphibia > Anura > Dicroglossidae > Nanorana > Nanorana parkeri. The sequence goes on along the minus strand of NW_017308432.1, from coordinate 564 downwards.
ACATTCAGAATGTTCTGTAAAATTTTGAAAGAGTGCACCTTTTATTTATTTGTAAAGTAAAGACATTGTGAACATATATATAAAACGTAAAATTAAAATGAATATGAAAATTCTACTGATTTCTGGAAAACAAAAATGTTGTTTACAGAGTTGTTTAACTGAAGCAAAAAATAACCCCCCAGAGCTTAGTCAGAAAAGACAAGCATCCCTCCCCCTCCCTGATCTGTGCAGCTTTATGGAGAGGTTCAATTATGGAACAATGATTGCAAAGAGAACAATCAGGATGATGGGTGGTGAGTCGTTACACATGGCCCGGCTTCCTAATTGGCCGGGAAGCTGGCTCCATGCTCCCTGGTGACAAGGGAGCAGGGAGGCGGCTTCCCAGCCAATTAAGGATCCGGGCAGTGTGTAATAACTCGCCACCAAGCTTCCTGATACAAGAAGTTCCGGTATCAGGATAGGCATCAGGAGCATTTGGGCTAGTATGAGTTCTCGCCCCCAATACTCGGTATTGGCATCAGTGCAGTGGCGTAACAACCGGGGGGGCACTTGCCACGGGCGCAG
>NW_017308431.1:177885-198361 GCF_000935625.1 Nanorana parkeri | reverse complement strand
TATATTTCGCTATCACAACGATCGGAGTCAGAATACAGGGGGTGAGCCATTACCCGCCCCCTTGCATCCTGATTGGCCAGAAAGCAGGCTCATCACCTGCTGATGAGGAAGCATGGAGACGGCTTCACTGCTAATCAGGAAGCCGGGTGGTGACTCATTACATGCCACCCAGTTTCCCTAATGGGACTTCCAGTATCAGTATTCGGTATCGGTGAGTAAAAAAAAAAATAATATCGTTACTCGATACAGAAAAAACGGTATCGGTGCATGCCTAGTTAATACGGTAAAATACGAATACATTTTATTATAAAAATGTTTTTACTTGTCAGGTGGCTTTAAATGCAGATCAAAGCTTTTCCTTTTGACCTGTAGATGAATGAAACACACATGTAACAATGATACTTTGTAGTTTTCTATCTTGCATTTAAACTGTATCAGAGAGGTTTTTTTTTTTTACAGCAGCAGCTATGACAGCTGCTGTATTTACACAGCAACTCATGACTATCGTTATGACAGCTGTCAATTACCGGCAAGTGAGGGGGAGCATTAGAGGGGCAGAAGGACAAGACAGAGGCAGAGAGAGCACAAGAGAGCCCTAAACATCAATCTGTTCATATATATATAAATGCATTTTGGACAGATTCTAGGCAAGATGTGGACAGAAAAATGGTTTTCTCCACATTAGCTATAAACCCTGGAGCCCTCGCCATGTGTAGCTTAGAAACCAAGGTAACATGTACACAGCATCCACAATCTTGACAGCCAGTGCCTCCCAAAATATTATATATATATATATTTGTGTATATATATATATATATATATATATATATATATACACACACACATTATTATAATGCTTATACAGCATAATATTAGTGCATTCACCTAGAAGATAACACTGAGTTCACAATCACTGTTTAAATGTTGTACTGAACTTGACCTAAAATGTACAAAATGATTCCTCACTTAACATTCTGTGCAGAATTTATTTTTGTTGTCTTTTGTGCTGCTTCTGATTAATGTATTTTTTTTCTTCTTTTACTTGTGTAATTTATTTATACTATAAATCTTTTGCAAGGATTCTGTGTGTAATTATTTTTTTATTTTCTAATTAGAATGTTTCACTTTCGTGCATATTATTATATAAAATATAAAACTGTATGCACATTTATGAGAGGGAATTATTTATCTGAGCATTCATTTTACCACCAGCATATTTACTAGAGCACATGATTCAGATGCACAGAGCTGGTCTGTTCTCATCCCTGTCTTTCAGACTCCAACAACAGTACCGTTATATAATGTACGGAATAATAATTCTGTCAATGTTTTCTTCTGCATAAAAATAAAACCTACTGCATGCAGTTTTTTTTTACATTTTGGATACTATTATTGTTATCCTAAGTTTTATTGCCATTATTGATTTATACACACCAACATCTTCTGCTGGGCTTTGCAAAGTGAGGACATAGCGGTCACTGAACTGAAGGATGTAGGACGCACTACCACTTGCAACAGAGATTCAATAAAACGATTGCTCTGTATAGTTTCTAATTCCCACGAGACTCAGCTCCTCCCCTGTGGCTTCTATGATTGAGCCAAATCAAAGGGCAAAATGCATCAGAGGAGGAGCTGAGTCTGGTGGGAGTCAGATGCTACATGAATCAGTAAAGTGTTATTGCAAGTAGAAGTGCGACCTGCTTTCTTCCCTTCAGGGATCCCAGTAAGATATGTACCCTTGTTGAGTCCTATGCATCCGCAGCTTGTTTTTGCACCTGGCGGTGCCTGGAGTGCTGCCGTTTTCTGTATCAAAGTTGGAGACGTAGGGCAGGGGTAGCTAAACTTCGGCCTTCCAGCTGTGGTGAAATTACAAATCCCATTAGGCATTTCAAGACTCTGACAGCCACATGACTTCCAGAAGAAAAGACATGATGCAATATGAAACAGTGCATGTGACTTTCACCAAACATTCACTGGTGGTGATTGAATCATTGCCATTTAAAGCACATGAACCAGGAAGGCTCACCTGCAGTGAATGTTTTGTGAACATCAGATTTACTGCTTTGAAAAATATACCCCTAGGAGGGAAAACCTTGGACTGAAAAAATCAGCAATCTAAATTGGAACAATTTAGGTGCTTAGTGAGAAAAGGCAACTGGAACTGTGCTGTGCTTTTCTAAAAAGATGGCTTACAAGGGTTTCTGTGCAGTCCAGCAAAAACACTTTTTGAATGCAGATTGGTATCAACTTTTATCAGGCAGGTGTAAGAGGGACAGGAAGTGATGGCAAATCTCACCAATGGGCAAATAGGCCAGCGAGAAAAACCTGACAAAAGTTCTAGGCCAATGACACTCATTTAGGCATTATAAAATAAAACAAGTAGACTCTATAGAGCATACAGAGCATAGAGGAGTGTGAATAAAGTTGTAGAAACCAAACAGTATTATTGAAATTAGACTGGATTAGGGCTACTCTGTTTAGTGTAGGTGTTACAATAATCAAGAAAATATGATTAAAGCATGCATGCTTTAGTAGCACTATTATAATAAAAGAACAGATCAAAGACATGATCCTTAAAGTGACACTAAACACAGGAGTTAAATCTCAAAAATATATTCAAATACCTTAACTATTACCAAAAATTTATATTTTATTAATAGTTAAGGTACTTGCATGCCTTTCTAAGGTTCAACTACTGAATTTACTGTCACGTTAACTGAAGAACTGTTAGGCCTGGTTCACACCTGGACGTTTTACAGCGCGTTCCTACGCTCTGTAAAACGCTCAACATGTGAAAACCAATGATTGCCTATGGGCATGGTTCCCACCTGGGCGTTTTACAGCGCGTAGGAATGCACTGCAAAACGCCCTATGCCCAAAGAAGTATAGGAGCTTCTTAGGGGCGTATTTGCCGCGTGTATCGATTGGAATACAGCCAGGAAGCCCTCGGAAACGCGCGTTTGTCGCGTGTTTTTTTTACCACGAATCGTGGTAAAAACGTGCATATTCGATACGCCTAGGTGTGAACCCAGCAAAAGTCTGCCACTGCTCGATGGCTAGCAATCTTGATCAAGATTCTGCAAAAGCACAGTGGCGTAGTTAGCCCTTCTGCCGAGCAGCAAATCCCAGCCAGGTCACTATCTGCAAGGAGTTTGCATGTTCTCCCTGTGCTCCTTGAGGGTAGGGACTGATGTGAATGTGCAACTATGTAAAGTGCTGCGTAAATTGTCAGCGCTATATATAAATACCTGTAATAATAAAAAAAATTCTGACCAAGGCATTTGTCCCAAGAAAGCAACAGGAGCAAATATATAGAATTCATCATGGAAAAGGCAGAGGCTGTAGATGTAGAAGAAGAAGGGACAATGGACTATGCCTTGCAGCTACATACTAAAGGAAAAGGGATCTAGAGAGGGTGTTCAACCACAACACTAGAACCTGAAAGTCGGGTCAGAGAGATAGAATATTTTATAGATACAGCTTCAAAAAGAAAAGAGCATTTGAAGTAACCTTTTGCTTTAGCAGTGAGAGCTTCTATAAAATACAGTCATTAACTCTGTATTTAGGGGCCTACTACTATAAAAAATATTACATTCTGATAAATGTTTTTGCTACAACTGATAATGACAGTAGTACTTTAATATTTTATTTTGCTACATTTACATGCCAACTAAAGTTTCTAGGAAAAGTGACAATGATAGGGGTTGGGACAGATTACAACACTGACAGGGGTGATTGAGTAGCTGCAGAAACTTTTTTTTTTAGTCTTTAAATAAAATTTTAATTGTGGGACTATTGTAAAAGCTTATGGCAGTTTTATAGTTTGTCTTAACCTCCTTTTACTTTTGCTTGACAACGTGATGTACAGAAAAATGTAAGCTGGTAAAAAAGTGATTCATAAACTGAACACTACTCAATATGGCCAAAAAGTTCGTAGACACCTGATCGCCATATTTATTTGAACTTGTGGGACATTCCATGTCAAAACCACGGCGAGTAATAGGTAGTTGTCACCCCTTTGTGACAATAACAGCCTCCACTCTTCTAGGAACACCTTCCACAACAATATGAACTGTGTGTGTTTGTGCACATACAGCAAAAGAGCATTTGTGAGGTCAGGTAGTGATGTTGGACGAGAAGACCTGGGTCACAATCAGCTTTTCAATTCATTGTGAAAGTGTTCAGTAGTGTTGAGGGCAAGGCTCTGTTCAGGCCACTTGAGTCCCTCATGGGTAGCCAAACTTCCGCCCTCCAGCTGTGGTGAAACTACAAATCTTATCATGCATCTTCCTCTGAAAGTCATGCCTGTGGTTGTCAGAGTCTTGCAATGCCTTGTATGGGACAATGGGACTTGTAATCCCTCAGCAGCTGGAGGGCTGGTTTAGTTATGCGGGCTCTACACCTTATCTTAATTCAGTCATTTAGAAGGGTGTCAACATACATTTAACCATATAGTAAATCATTAAATTTTTTAACTGTACTCAAAAATATCAGAATATCAGCATTTTGTCATGCTTTGGTCATATGTTTTATCATTACATTTTTTGACTGCACTCAGTTATCAGATTATAGTAATTTTTTTTCTTATGACAAGCATTTTCATATACAGTTAGCACTGGTTGATGAGGGGGGGAGGATGTGAACAGATATTCCTTTATAACTATGTTGTTCTTGTAATAAAATATAATAAATAATAGCCTGCATTGTCCCAAATCAGATGTATTTACATTTTTATTCGGTGCAGGTTGGAATGTAATTGGTGCCTGGGGGGTGACTAAAAAAAAGGCATGTTTTATGTGCATTGCACTGAGAGCTTCAAGTTGGGTCACTGCAAGCTTGCAGTGGGGTCACTGTCCATACCATCCGACATTTGCAGGGAAACGTCCAGGAAATAATATATTGCATAAGCACAAAGTGCATAAAAAGAAACACAGAGAAATATAACTCTGACTATAGGCTCCATAGACTTCATATAAAATAATTATATGTTCCTTATTTAATTACATTAACTGTCACAACTTGTTAGAACACAGAACAATTTTTCTCAGTGTTTCCACCACATTTATGTAAGGAGAATCTTGCGCTGTACGGTACATAAGGCACTGCACAATACAATGGCCTGTAAACAGTGAAACGCATGTACAGTATTCTACACATCATTAATGGCTAGCACACTTCTAATAAATACTTTATAGCCCTTTATTGTTTGCATATGTGTTCACACATCAATAACAACTATAAAAGCCTGTAAAGCATGGGCAGAGTTAGCTCAAACTATTCTGCCTAATATATGCTGGAGATCACTTTGATGATTTTAACAACTTACTCAAATGTGGAGTAAGCATGACGTTTTACAGTGCTGTGTGGTGAACTAACATTGCATGATTGGAACAGCCCAGCCTGCTGCATGATGTGCAGGGCAGTGTCATGAGTCCGGATAGTGTCAGAGGAGTGACTGGGAGAAGATTGCTCGTAAAAAAAAGCATATGCTCATAATTACTGTACTGGTGGTCAAAATTTGTGATTGCGAAGATGGAAGTTCTGGATCACTAGCAAATGTCAGGACTGTGGAATGTACTATGTTCTACTTCTAGGTCCTTACAGTCTGAAAAAAAAATGAAGGCTTGGGTACACGCAGACTCAAGGTCACATTTCGACCTTGTTAGGAAAGGTTTTTACTATTGTCTGCTGAGAGTATCTACAAAACCAATATTGGCAAAGTTCAAACGATCCAAACATTATACATAAAAAGTTCTGATATTATTTCCACATCAGTCCATACAAACACTGCGGGGGCCCATGGAAAGGGGAGAGACGGTGGTGTTGTTAGCCTGTTTCCATCCCCTAGCTGCCTCTTCCAGCTTCCTCTGTTTTTTTAACTGGTCTGGCTATGCAGTGCTGGCGGTACTAAGTGCACTGATATCACTTTCTGCTGCAGATAGTGGAGTTGTTCTTGAAAATTCTGAAATACACTGTTCTATTTTTGTCATTGAACACGCAGGCTGATTGAAAAAAATAGAGCAGATTCCTCCATCAATGCTTACAAGTGTTGACAGATGAATCCCCTGCTGTTTGCCTTGAATTCTGACAACGGTCGGCGGCCACTGCCAGAGTACCCAAATAGAGTTAGAAATTAATTGGCCGGTAGCTAAGTTCAGCTGAGAATTTTCCAACTGGCTCCCATGGTATGGATTTCGAATTGTGTGTACCCAACTTTACTTCACTACTTGGCAAGTGATGGACCCTGCACAACCATGTGCAAATCCGATGTCCTGACACACATCACTGGCTACACATTTTTTCTGGGCCAGTGGTTTCCCATGTAGCAAAGGATGGATTAGGATGATAGCCTAGAATTTGCACCTTCAAATACAAGTTAGCAATGGCAGTTCCTATATTTCTATCTTTTCCAGTTATGTTGGCCAACTGGTGTGGATTCGAGTCAACTGAATGAATGGAGGAGTCCTTAAAATGGATCTCCATTTTTTATTCAATACATTACTTCTCAATTGAAGCTTTTACTTCCCACTGTTTTTTTAAATTTATTTTTAATAAAATTGATTATTAGACAACAGCCTATATAGACATGAATTCAACCTAATGCTGTTGCTGTTTCAACTGTAAATTAAAAAAAAACTATACTTAGGCCCCCATTAACAACTGAGTGATTTGAAGCATGTTTCCAGAGTTCAACACTCCAAACTCAGATTTCCATTTTATTTTATTGTGCCCGTTCACATCTGAGTGATGTGCTGTTGCTCAACGCTGAGAAAATGTACAGGAGTTTCTTTGGCGTGTGATAGAATGTTTTTGGCCCCAATAGACTTCAGTGGGAACACCTGAAAAACATGCATAACAGGCACTTTTGCACTTAACAACCATCTCCCCCTCAGCCTAGTAACTAGCTTTACATTGGCACTCAAGCCTAAAAACTTGGGTGTATAAATGCATAAAAAAGTGTGAAAAATTACCAAAGATGCCATGTGAATCCAGCCTTTGTCTGTAAAGGATTACATGGCAGACATTATTTGATTGTTGACTTTATCACACCAATATCATTATTCCTTTGTTTCATAAAAAGGAAGTTTCTTATGGTTTATAGCAACCAATCAACTACCAACTGTCATTTGTGCAGTGAAGGAACTCAATCAGGCATTCTGATTGGAGCTATGGGCAGCAATTCACTTATTGATAGCAAATTTTTCATGCAGAAGTCTTGCAATGTTGCTGACCATACTTCAGTGACGGGTGGCACTTTGTCTTTGGAGAAATATCCATCAGGTGGCTCAGTGACTTCCTGCTTTAAAAGGAAGGTAAGAAAAGAGTGCTATAAGCCTGCAGTAAAACATCCGCATTTTGGTGTTAATGGATAGTGCTCTGTCTGTGGTAAAAGAGCACCTAGTTGGAATAGCTGGCATTATTTCTGTGCAGCCTGAGAGCAAAATCTCTGTCCAGAGGAGACATTCCTGAGACTTGACACAGCTGTGCCACATACTGTATCTGTCCTCCATCCGCTACCGACAAAGTAAGAGAAGGAGATTATGGTCCCTTGAATTGCAGGATGGACTTTCAGACATAAGGAAATTAGTGTTTTATGGCACCACAAAGTAATCATTGTGGCCCAAAGTGACAATGTGATGCTTATGGCTTGTAATGACTGGACAGCACTATTCCTCAAAGTGTTACCCAAGTCTTAGGAGACAATAGGTGACAAAAAGACTCCTTGTAGGTGACAACAGGACACATTGAAGTCCCTTTATTTGCATTGCAATAATGGGTGTTTACCTGAAAATCAGTAAGCGTTTCACTATTATTCAGGTACTTTGAAATAATATGATGCAAATTATTTTAAAATATTTTTTATAATGCAATGAAAATGTGCAGAATTCAGTATCCTTAACCAATTAGTAAACAAATGAAATTTGATTGGTTGATAGGGGTTACTAAAATTTACTTAAGATCATTGCGCTTTACACTGATTCATTGAATAATCTCAATAGAGCAGATAATAATAATAATAATGCTTCTTTTTCTGCTTTTCCAAATGTTATTCTGGTAGTTTTTATTTTGTTAAGTTCTCTGTACTTTGCATGCACTCTACCACACAGGTAACATACACAGTCTAGTAAGCAGTCTCTAAAGCTTCCAATAAGAATTACAGAAGCTGCAATGGTTTACCTCTTCCTGATGCTAGCTGCCTGGTTGTTAATCTCACCCAATGAAATTCAGAAATTAAAGTAAATAAAAAGATAGAACTGTTATAATAGCAGGACACGATATCATTCACGTATAAGAAGGTTGCTTTCTATAGCCATGTATACTTTAAGGCAGGGCTCAAAATTTCAAGTCCTGAACTACTAGCTATGCCTTAAGACTTACTAGCCACCAGTTGCCCCACCTAACCCTTACCCTGCCCGGCCTTAGCTCCACCCCTAAACACACCCTCTTAAATAATCTTATGATAATTCTTATCTTATGATAGTTGCCGCTTGTAAACGGCAGATTAGGGATTCCTGCTGCAGGAAAATGCAAGTTCCTGACACAGGAATCTCTAATCACACCTGAAATATACTGTAGGTGTGAATGGGGCCTAATATACACATACACTAAAGGTGCCCATACACCTGTTGATTATCGCACGATAGTTGTGGGTGATCGTACGATAATCGGCAGGTCTATGGGCAGCGTGCGACCGCTTCTACTGTAAGGTCGCACGTCTTTCGTCTTCCAAGCACGCTAGAAAACTTGCCGAATAACGTACGATTTTTGGCGGGTTGGTGGCGTAGTCAGAAGACGAATGCCGCATGGGCCGGTGTGCGCAAGCGCACACTGCCCGCTCTGCCTGCAATCATCGGAATCCCTCCCCTCAGCATCATAAAATATTACGCTCCCCCTTATTAACACCACACACACAAAATAATATACTCCCCCCTTATTAACCCCCCACCACACACATAAAATAATACACTCCCTCTTATTAACCCCCTCAGCCCCCTCACCTGTTCACGTCTTTGCATGAGGAGGCTGTGAGCAGGATTGATCCCTGGTTATCTGGGGGTGATTAGTGAGGTCTACAGCAGACCTCACTAATCACCTCAGATAACCAGGGATCGATCCTCCTCACATACATTCTTTCCTTCGGCCAGAGCTCAGAACTGTCAGAGCTCCGGCCGATGGAAGCCGGAGCTGACAGGAGCTGCTCTGCGGTCTGCATCCGACACAGATGCATACCGTGGTGCTGCTCCCGCAAGTTAGGCACGCGGTCTGGGACCGTGTGCCTGACATGTTAGCTGGCTGCGGGCCACATAGTACCGGCTTGCGGGCCTGAGTTGGCCTGCGGACTTGTACTTGGAGACCCAAATTTCCACTTTCCATACCTTAAAGCCCTGCTTTAAGGTATTGTCCTCCAATGTATAAAATGGAATTTGGAGTCTTACTGGCTTCTCCCGGCAATACCCCCCCCAGTTATTTGCCCCAGTTTTAGAATGAAATCTGCAAATAGTTGATCTCTGATTACCACTGTAAATATTGTGGGGACCTTTATTTGCTGTTCTGAATTTAAGTGCACTATATATTCCACTAGCTGAGTCCATTTATCGTTCTATACTGATTCTTGAAAATCAGGTAATTACTAAATGAAGTATATGACTAATCTAAAAACAATATCCAAACAACCGAAAATTAATAAAACATGTGCAAAAACTGACAGATCTTTCTGAGGCTAGATTCACATGGTTGCAATGTGTTAACGCACACATATTAACGCACATTATACCGCACATTAACGTGTTGCGTTAAAGTAGTATTAAATTCTCAAAGTTGAATCCAGATCAAACAAATCTACATTGCCCAGCAAAGTATTTATTTCAATTTTTGCACATTTTATTTTCCTGTCCAGTACAAGGTCACAAGAGAGAGCACAGTCTCCAGCAGCCGTTCATCTTCTAGCTTGAGGAAGAAAGAAGCAGAGAGGAGGGAAGTGGCTTGCCTTGCTATTTCTGTGTGTTTGTGGAGCTTACTAGCTTACACAAGGGTGGCTCCACTGGACCCTGTAAGGAAAAGGAGATACCCATAAACAGGATATCAGGGCCAGCAGTCAGGGGACCTGCTAATGCTGCACGAAGGGAAACATTTTAAACATCAAGGAGCAGCGTCCATTGTAAGTTATTTTAACAGCATTGAAAATAGGCATCTTATTCATTTTAATGAGCTGCATAAAATACTAAAATGTACCAAAAAAAGGTGCATGCACTATTTATTGTAACTCACATTATCACTATAGTAATGATGACAATTTGGAGCTTTGGAGTGGTGGCATATTGCCTGTGCAGTCAAGTCAAAAGTCTATGCAGCTTCACTTTAATCTCCCACCTCCCCAGTGGCACACCATCATCCTGTCTGCGTGTTTTATGAACATAGCTTGCCACTGAGTACAATTTAATGTATAGTGCCAACTGCAAATCTGAGCACATACTGCTAAATCATTTTTATCATTAAGAATGGAACATTGCAGAAAAGATCACAAATGTTAAAAATCTCTTTATTAGAACATTTCTCCTAACCTAACCGACCAACTGAAGTTTTATTTACATTTTTATGCCAGAAACTATATAGTAAAGTAAGATATTTCGAGTTTTGGGAGAAAATATTCAAGCAAGACACAACACAAAGAAAAAATGTTAATAAGCAGATTCTACAGGGGCATCTCATAATTACAGGTGTGCACAGTAATAGCAGAAAAAGTCTGCAAATGTGGAAGCCTTCAAGGGTTACATGGAGGACAGGTATATTGCTTAGTGTTGTTTAGAATGATTTGAGAGTAGCAGGGATATAATAAAAGTAGTACATTTTCTATATGCTTAGAAGTGACTTGATATATAAACTCAGTCTTTATATGTTTTGATATGTGGGAACTGAAATGGTTCCGTGATCGTCACTTCGAGCACCATGACTATTACATGGACCGGGAGTGCAGGGGACCTACTCTTTTCTATCTTCCAGGAACTGAAATGGTGACATTTTAAAGACTTTTTACTTTTTTTTTTTAACGTAACTTCCTATCATAAGAGGAATGACAAGCCCCCTATGTGATAGCATATGTGGGTTTACCAGATCAAGTGCACTTTCCCCAACCAGATCAAATTCAGACAGTATTCAATTGGTTGGTTTCCCAGCCACAACAACTGGGATCCCACAGCTCTGAACATGGAAGTGTTCAGAACTGAGCACTTACAAATTCATTGCTCCCAGGGGAGATCAAGAAATAGATGTTTCTTGTCTCCCCTCCGCTCTCCATCCTGAAAGTTGTCATGGACTTCCCAGGCTCCTGGAGGGCACAGGTGAACTGGGTGACATGGGGGGCAGCACTATTTCCAGGTAAAAGAAATGATTGGGTGGCTCTACAACATACAAGCAAACCACAGCTGCACTAGCTGTTTGTTTACATCCTACTGCTATATTTCCTAAATCTGATGGCCAACATAATTAATCCATCTTCCTCTAATCCTAGCGTATCCTGGACAAATCCCAGCTTGTAATTGGACAGTAAAAGGACAAGTAGCAAAGTAATGAGCTTATCTCTTTGTCACTCTGCTTTATCTTCCTATCAGCATGCTTCTTGTTAGCACATTAACTGATTGGCTCCTTGTATTGCATCTTCATCTCACATTTCAGCTCTACTGAACTGGGACTGCAAGGGACTGGTACTAGGTCACATTCAGATACTTACCCTGCTTGCATTTAACAAATAAATGTATTGATATATTATTGGTTACAGTCTGCACTCATTTCTGTCTTTTATGTCTGCCCAGAGTTCTCCTTTAAGCCTAAGGTTTTATTTGGCATTCACACCCTCTGCCTATTGCTGAGAAAGTAAAAAAAAAATGTGAGGGCCAATAGGCTTGCAGATTCAGGAGAATCTACGTGCCTGCTAATAATAAACTATGCCTCATAGATAAAAATGTTTTATGAAATACATTGATAATCTGATCACAATCACTATATGTAAAAGATTTTGACTGGCCATAGATGGACAGGATTCTTCCAGTAGATATCTGCCTCTTCTCAGACAAGGGATTAGAGCGCCGGTTCCTGCAGCAATTCTCACCTGATAATGACAGCAGATCATCACACGCACAACACTTCAATCCTTTCCTCATCTCTGTGAAACAAACCCTTTCCTCATCTCTGTGAAACAAACTCTTTATGAAAGAAATATGGCAAGCCTTCTTTGTAAAAATGCCAGTTGCCTGGCTGTGTATAATTTCAGTACTTTGCAGTCACAGTCCCAGAACAAGTGTGCTGTAAATGAGTGTCAGAAAAGTTTGAGTTCCTCATCTTTATACCTGTTCTGGGTCAGTGACACTATTGAACTCAAAGTATTAGACTGCCAGTCAAGGACCTAGCATTTAAAAAGGAGAGGACAGCAATGGCAACCTCATTTAATCTCTCATGACAGATTTTCTTTTAAAAGAGTGCTGAAGTCCCAGCATGTACTATCCTGTTATAGCATCAGCATTGTAATAGGAATACATACTACAGTTGTTTTTGATAATGCAATCATAGCTTACATGAAAAAAAAATCCCTTTTATGTAACCACTGCTGCCTTCTGTCTGCCCATCACTTTCAAAAACTTCCTGGATTCCCAGTGTGCTTTGCATGTATTTCCCTGCTACTTGATGTGGTTCAATCACCATTTCTGAAGGCTACATATCCCATCATGCAATGCTTCCAGCAAGCAATGATAATGTTACATTTTGGGAAGTTCAGACGTTGAGTTGTAGTTCAGAAGGCAGGCTCTGTGAGTGGCGACACAACAAAGTGCATATTCACATGACCGAGTGACTTTGTGTCAGTACATTGAGGAAGTACATACTATGGGAATCTTCAATAAGTCAGTTTACAAACTTCTAGAGGGATATGGATATTAAGAGTGGGATAGAGCCTATGGCAATTCAATATGGAAATACAGATTCATTTTTAATTTTTGACCATAGATAGCGTACCTCTATTTTACGCCTTGTACATTATATGAACATAGATGACATTACAAAGCACACACAGATTTTCTGTCTATAAATATACATTATAAAATAGGACTATTCTTGTACAATGTTCATATTAATTATACATCCATATACATGTACTTTTCTGCTTTCCTAGACAGTCTTGATTTACTTTCAACTCAAAACACATCAGACTCTGATCGTAACTGCCCACAAAACCTCCCAATGGAACACCCTGCTAAGCATTTATCTACAGGCAGCATCGTCTGAAGCCATCATTTCAAAGAGGAAACGACACAAGTTCAGTCCCTTCATGTGGAAATGACGGTTCTCTTCTAAGTAAGTCTTCTATACTTCCCCACCCTGTTGTCCTGTGTTCCAGGTATAGCTTAACCTCCTCAGCGCTGCAGATCCCCAACCGGATTACAGGTGAGTGGCAGGTTATACCTCACCTGTCAGATCACAATAGAGAATAACATTGATGAGGAAATCCCTCCTATTATGGCGACACACCTCCCAGTATGTGTCACGTCACACATCTTCTCTGTGGGTTTTTTTTTATGAGGGATACTAAGAGGCATTTAAGAGGCTGACAAACAGACACAAAACATTTACATACTCAAAGTAATAGTTGTCAGCTATTTAACATTGTAATGATCGGGATGGTGATCTTGCTCAGGAAATTACTGCAAGGCAACAAACAGGAAGGCCCATATTGGACAGTAATTATTATCACTTAGTTTTTTTTTCTTTTGCACAAGTGAAAATAGATTAAATAGTAACACATCACAAAAAAGTGTCATAAACACTGTAATAAAGTTCCAATAAAGGTAACAATTATGTGTTTCCTCTCCATTGCTCTCCAGTAAATAGTGTACCTAGGAATACATATAAGGTTTTATTTTCTTAAGGCATTAGGCAGCTGTAGAAAATGTGCAGAAATAAAACATTTACAAATGCAGTTTAATGATATCATTTAGACATGTAAGCTGCTCAATTCAGTTCGGATATTTCGTTATTTCAGATTTCGGGATCCGGATCCAAAATTCAATTTGGTTCGGGTTTCATATTCAGACGAAATCCCAATTTCCGAATAGCCACTGCAAATAGCACAGAAAACCATATACAGATATTATTACTAAAGCTGAATTTCCTAGACTAGAATGGCAATCGAGATCCAAATTTCCAAATAGCATTTGGGAGCGCCCACATCCCATTCGGGTCTGGGAGCCTGAGCTTTAGTAATATATATATATGGCTCCCAGTCCCGAATGCAATTTTGAAATTCGTATTCCGAATGCCATTTGGCTCTGTGAGCCATATACATATATTACTAAAGCTGAGGCTCCCAGACTCGAATGGCATCAGGTCTTGGAGCCTCAGCTTTAGTATTATATGTATATACTGTATATGACTCCCATGTGGCCATAACGTAAATTCATGTTCAGACCCATTCGGATGCATTAAACCAAAAAGCACATCTGATTGGCCAGAAAAGTCACATGTCCGATTCAGTTTAGATTTTGAATGAAATTCGGATGCATTGGGATTCGGATGTGTACACATGTCCGAATTTCGGAAAATTCGTCCGAATTTTTATTCCGAACAAAACAAATCGCACATGTCTAATGTCATTACTTTGTAAAATCTCAGGTCAGATCATGTAGTGTAGCAGCTCCAAAATTAAACTGTATTTTCTGTATTACTGAAATAGTTAAAGATGGTAATTTCTAAAGGTGCCTCTGTTGTAAAATGACAACAGAGGCACCTTTAGAAATGTTTAGTAATGACAATCTACAAACACATACTTCTAGATAATTGCTGGCTTTGTATTCTTTGCATACCTTATTTTTCTTTTCTTTCTCATTTTTCTCACAGTGGCCATTTTAACTAAGGGCAGATTAATCCATCTCCACTTACTTCCTGGAATTCTGGCACATGTGACTAAGACATGTGACCATGCACATGATCTCAGGGGGAGAAAAATGCCAAGCAGTGATGTGGACACCTGAAGAAGGACCCTGCCGGAAGTGAACAAAGGAAGAGAGAAGACTCAATACTGAAGGATTGCGTAACCCTGTCTTCAATAAATAAAATGGGCATTAAGGTTTTTCTTTCTGCTGGCAGCGATCAGTTAGAAGGTGGTGGGAGAGAGGTTACTATTATCCTGGAGATAGGCTTAAAAATGTTTTGGCTTTACATACACTTTAAAAATAAGAGTGCATTAAAAGAAGACAGACATTTCTTGCAGGTGGTGTCACTGCAGGTTCTTAAAGTACATGCATCAGCAGTCCTTGTAACCATGGACATTAACAGCTGATTCACATTGGTAAACAAGGGAGAGTATTGTGGCCTAGATTGAAAATTACATAGGGGCACCAAGGTGTAATCCAGTGCAGCAGCCGACAGGTGCCTCCAGGAGTATGTGACTTATTCCTCTTTCCGTGTGGCAGCACAGGGGCTTAAACTTTGGCCATTAATTTTCATAGGGGTGGGCTTTAGCTTCTTCCTTCGCTCCTGGCAGCTGAACTGAGTCATAAGATAGGAAAACAATGATACATTGCAACTCTAGGCAGATCTGAAACTACACTAATTCATTCACTAATTAAAATATATTTAAAAAAATTAGATACAGATAATGATAGTACCTCGATTTGTCTTATAAGCACCTTGTTATCTACTAGACATCACTCAGACTGGAAGAGAAAGAGGCAGCACTAGGAACCACATAGATGTGCTATTTGCACACGTTCTGACAATAACAATGCTGACAAGAAGAGAGAACAGAGGGCTGATTCATCAGTATTCTGCTACTCCTTCACTGCCCAATCAGTCTAGAAGCAGAGAGGTGACCAGACTTTGTTGCCTAACAGTAGTAGAGAAAAGTCAGGTAACCTGGATGGAATGGTTGTGTTAATCACAGGACAGGGTGAACATTACAAAGCCTTTGGTAGTTACCAATAGGTATATGGTAGAACTGGTAAAACTGTAGCACTAACACACAGTATAATCTAAAATATATATATATATTCATTACTCACCGCCTGGCTTCCTGATTGGCCGGGAAGCCGGCTCGATGCTGATTGGCTGGGAAGCCGGTTTCCCGGCCGATCATAATCGAGCCAGTCAAATAACATGGGCAATCAGGAAGCCGGGTGGCATGCCATTACCCGCCGCCCAGCTTCCTGATAGCCTGTGAAGCCAGCTCCATGCCAACGGATGCAAATTATCGTTACTCGTACTCGATACTAAAAAAACGGTATCAAGAAGAAGAAGATGAAGAAGAATTATGAAGCCTGTCTTGGAGTGTGGGATTGCAAATCAATAATGTAGCAGCTGAAAGGGAAGTCGAAATTGGTTCAGGAAGCCTCCATAATGTTTAGGATTCCCATTGAATTTATCAGGCAATTGGAGATGGTTAGGATCCCTGTTTGTAGCCAATTGCTGTTGTTTTAAAGAACTCCGTGAACTCACCGCTCCGATTCCATCCCCAAATGCAATTAGTTTATACTCTGAGTACAGGCTGCAGTGTGCTTCTTCCTTGTCAAATTAATCTCCAAAAGATCAGCCGCACAAAACCAGAGTAAGTGAAATCCAAAGTTTTATTGAAGTAAATCCAAACAAATCCCAAGAAAAGAAATCCAAAGGATGATATGCAACATGTACATCACCGTGAGTCTCCCCCATACCAACGCCTCTTACGCACTTCACCACCTGGGCTTGACCTGTATGATTAAGCCCATGTCGTGAAACACGTGAGAAGCGTTGGCGTGGGGGAGACTCACGGTGATGTATATGATGTATATCATACTTTGGATTTCTTTTCTTGGGATTTGTTTGGATTTACTTCAATAAACTTACTCTGGTTTTGTGCGGCTGATCTTTTGGAAATCAATTGTTGTTGTTGTTGCAAAGTTGCGATTGCAATTCAGTTACTTTCCCTTGTAACTCTTGTTCTTGTGCTTGTAAATCTTAACAGAATCATCTGGGCTTAGTTTATAACAGCCTCAGTTAGCAAAACAACATGTACACTCAGGGATCGTGGAGTTGTGGCGGTCTCCATGTTTGGGCCAGATTATTCTGTTAAACGAATACATTTTGAGAGTGGAGACCAATGGTCAGAACCTTCAGGCTAAGCACAGTTGTCAGGGAATAAGAGGTTATATAGTCCGAATCGATAGACAGAGATCAGTGTCGGGCTCACAAGCAGAGGTCGATGTGGGAGAAGAATTTCGTAGTCATAGTCACAAGCTGGGGTCAATGCAGGAGAAGAGTTTTGTAGTCAGGGTCACAAGCCAAATGTCGAATCTGAGTAGCAACTGAGATAGCACGAGGCAGCAGTCTGGATTACATGTGGAGAACAATAATCTGGCAAAGAAACAGGTAACGGGGCGGACTTTAATTAAAAGGCCAAGTACTCTAATTGGCCACAAGATCAGGAGCAGGTGAGGCCTGTTGAGAAACTCAGTATGCAGGACTATAGAAGCTCAGTATGCAGGACTAAAACAGATCCAAGTCCAGAAGAAAATATTTTTAAATGATTTCTTACCCTTCTAATTGTTTCTTTGGAACAGATTCATACATAGGACTGCATGCGTTTCTGAACAATTTAAAGTGCAAGCATAGGTACAAACCGAGTGAAAGTTCATTAACATACAATGTACCACCCAAGCCAAGAGATCTTTAACCCTTTTTTGGGGACAAACATTGTTCAAAACAAGTTTATAACTGATAATGAGATCTACCAGCACAGTAAAGACATAGTTACATGTAGTAAATATTAATCTCCAGCCCCCTCCTTAACATTACATAAAAGATGAAAGTTAGGTGGGATTTAAAACCAAGTAAAATGGTAAGCAGCAATTTGTAAATATGTTTTAAGTTATGCAATGTGAATGAGAACACTTAGCAAACCCAATTTGGCTACAAAAGGGCAAATACACTTTAAAGAGGACCTATAGCCTTTTTAATGCTTAGGTGTACAGGTGGAAAAGAGCTGTTAAATGTAAATTATCTTATTGAAAGGTTTAAATGTTTTAACAACCTAGTTTATATGCATACTTCATGGCTATATATGTGCATGTCAGCAGCCATATTTGCTCATTAGATAAGCAGATATTGGGGGGGATTTACTAACCTAAACACACGCATGCACCAGGTGCGTGTGATTTTCACACAGCAAAACGTATTTATCAACCAAAAAGTCTCTAAAAGCATATTTCCACTAATGCCATATATGGAAAAATCATGCACATGATGCATATTTAATGCTGCTTCACAGTTTAGACAAAAATGGTTAGCTCATGCATTTACATTCCTGCATTCATCAACGCAAGCAACACAACATAGAGGTAATTTACACAACATCACCTTGGAATTCATGCTTGGGTTTACACAACACCCCTGCTGGGTGTGTACACACTACAAAGGTGTTTAGATTCCACCCATAGATCATGCTTGGAGGGAACACACTACAGAGGTGTATACATGTTCGTGGTGTGTTTATAAGGTTAGTAAATCAACCCCATTGTGTCCTTCTTCCTGATAAGAGCTGTCTTAATGAAAATGTTAAACTCCCTGCAGTCTTTAAGAATGGCAAGTGCCTAGAATGTTCCTAGTAGCAAGGGACCATGTGACCATGGAACTCAGAGCAGCATTTAAAAAAAAAAAATTATGGCCAAAGGGGTACTTGTGTTACTTAAAATTTGATTTGGCAATGCTGACATGCCCTATTGATTCATGTGATATGTGACTTTTAAGGATGGATCAATTTAAAGCATTTTGAGCACAAATCCTAAGGCTTATGAATGTTTCCATATTAGCTTTGTTCTAGAAACTGGGGCAAGCTGGTCTCTTACATCTGCATTCAGAACAACCAAGAACTGTCTTTCCTGAATTTGTCTGCTATAGAGCTCAAGGCACAGAAATCACATATGGAAGGTATCAGATCATAATGGTTTATTTCATGGTGTTATCATCATGGATTAAGAGAACACCTATTAATGATGTCTAATGGTTTTTGCACTATAGTTAAGAAAGCCTTTAAGACACCCAGAAGATCAGTGCCAAATCAAACAAAGCAAGATCAAACACCAGATGTTGCTGGCAAAAGATCATCTTAGGAAATATGTATTGGCTTTATATGCTGAGTGCCCCACACTGATTTATGACCGATACACGGTTGCACAACCACTTCCTCCAATACCACCATCCCATATTTAACACATTCATACAGTTGATTCAGCTTGATTCTGCAGGATGTTATAAATATGCCCATTAAATGTTGAGTCAACTCAAAGTCAGTGCTTCAGTTATGAGTGAGTGCCAGTGGGATTTAGATTTTCAATTTTAAGAGTCAGATTTGCACAAGGTAAAATAGTAATAACCTGGAGGGGGGGAGGGGGGGGGGTGAAAGGGAGGGGGATTATGAATGTGTGGTCATTACAGTGGAATACAGAATGCTCTTAGTCAAAGACAGTATAGGGCAGTATTATGCCTGTATGTCTAGATAAGGGGTGACATTCTGAAGAGTCAGGAGGTAAAAATGCATGTAGAATAAACAGCCTTAAATACTGCAAGGGAGACAGACTTCAGTTATTATTGGGTCAGGGCCTCAAGCATGTTGAAGTCTCTGTGCACCAGCCAGCAGGATCAGGTCAAGAAGGCATTCTTGAATTTGTTGCGGTCAGATGCCCCCTGGGTCTCCATGGTCATGTATGATCTATGCCCATTTATCAATTTAGGAGGGATAGGCATACTTCCAGTGCTGCTAGGAGGCTGTGTCCCAGAATGCCTTTTTTGGTTTTAGACCCATATATCATTGACGGTGGGGAGACCAGAGTGTTAGATATGCACATGCTGTTGTAGGTGGAGATGACATTTATCCAACCTCACCAGCCTGGTGGCAGCAACCTCACCAGACATGAGGATAATTGCCTGGTTCTTTAACCAGTTGACATCCGCGGTGTTAAACCCCCTTCCCATCCAGGCCATTTTTCAGTATTCAGCGCTGCGGTACTTTAACTGACATTTATTCCGTCATGCAGCGCTGTACTGAAATGAATTTTATACCCTTTTTTGGGGACAGATAGAGCTTTCTTTTGGTGGTATTTATTCACCACTGGGGGTTTTATTTTTTTACTATATTAAGGAAAAATTACCGAAATTTAAAAAAAAAAACAGTTTCCCCTATATTAAATGATAAAACATTTATTATTACCCAATTTTTTGGTAAAATATAAAAGATGGGGTCACGTCGGGTAAAAAGACACTAAACATGTCAAGCCTTAAAATTGCGTGCGCGAAACCTCAAAAAACGATAATACCCAAAATTGGCCCTAGGCGACGCTTTAAAAGCTGTTACCGCTCATCAGTTTAGTGTTATCAGTGATTGATGGCCCTAAAATGATTGCTCTCACTGCGACGTTCGCGGCGATATGTAACATGTGTAGCGCAATTGTAATTTTTGCGC
>NW_017308431.1:169632-177809 GCF_000935625.1 Nanorana parkeri | reverse complement strand
GTCAGGGGGGGGGAAACCGGAAGCGCCGACCGGGCGCGGGGGGGGGGGGTCGCCGCGAACGAGCACATATAGGCGATCGGCGGGCTATGGACCCGCTGATCGCCTATATGTGTGACACCCGGTACCGGGTGTGTGCATTGTCGGGTCTTTTCTGCCCGTGCGTGCCCCCCTAGGGGGCGCGCGCGAGCAGAAAAAAATTGCCGTCTGGAGACGGCAACCCGCAGATGCAGCAGTGCCGTCCGTCCGTTTTTCTACTACGGGCGGACGGCAAGAGGTTAAAGCATCTCCAACAACCTAAAGTTGACGGGTAAATATGGCTTAACCCCAGGGGAATCCGGTACCATAAGAATATGAATTTGTAGCTTTTTTCCTGAAAGAAGGATATTGACAGTTTATGAGTAGCATTTCCTCCAGTCATCAGTGGAGTAAGTCTCCCCTAGGTAACATTCCCATTTAGGCACAAAAAATGGTCTACTGTCAGAAATCCCCTCTAACAGCTTGTATAACTGAGAGACCATTCAGGAGGGAGGTTAAGTAGAAAAGAAAATGATCTCTAGAGGTGTAAGTTCTAGAGAAGGTGTTAGGTATTACTAGTCTATGCAGGAAGCTGACAAGTTGTGCGGAAGTGGGCCAGTTAGCGGAGCACTCCAGTGGCAGGCACTTCCAAAGAGGTCTTTGTTTTCATGAGTTGCATGTGCTGGATTTTAGGGCAGGAGTCTCAGCAGAGCTCCTTGACATCCATTGTACCTACTTAAGCGTTGAAAGCTGGGTTGTCAAATATGGGAGTGAGGGAGAGCTCCTTGGGCATAACCTGTACCATATCGCTAAGGACGGTGATGCTTAGTAGGGTAGGGTAGTGTGGTCATTGGGGACGGGGGGAATTCAAGAAAGGGATCTCAGATCTCAGGGGCTGAAGTCATGTTCAAGATGTGTTTTTTTTATTGTTTAGAGTGATGTAACCAGTATTGCAGTTGGTGGGATGGGCTTTGTGATAGAGCTCGAACTCTGGAAACCCCTGTCCCCTTTTTTGGGGGATTAATAAGTGTGACATATTTCAGCCTTATTTTTTTTTAATGCCCCCATACAAACCTAGAAGCCAGGAGGCGAAGGTGGGTAAAGAAGGTTACAGGAGTAGGGCTGAGTTAGACGTATGAAGGAGAAATGTGATATTCCAAATAAGGGGCTAAACAAGGCAAGGCTTTGGTTTTTCTCTGTTTGGTCTGGTACGGAAGACAGAGGTGTCTTGTTAGCGTTGCAGTTGCCAGACCTATTTTGCATGTCGAGAGATCACCGGTTAGCAAAACTTGTGAGAACTCTCATATTCCAGTTCAGGGGCTGCTGCTAGGGCCGTGTAATGTTGATTAGTCAGAGGCTCTGGAGGATTTTGGGGTTGGTAGGGGAGCACTGAGTGTGCAGAGGCCTCCATCTGAAGCCTTTGACTACTTCGTATGAGGTGAGTAGAAATCTCCCTTGTGTTCAGTGAGTCTTATGTGCATCTCAGGAGAAGGGGTTGTGTTTCCAAAAGGACCATCTGCTAAAATGAGCGACTAGTGAGAAAACTAAGGAGCTGGTGAGAGCAACAAAGAGAGATGCTTGGATGTGCCCTGTAGGGAGGGCTGGAAAAAATGGTTTGGCAGAAAGAGTGTACCAGGAGTTGTTGGACCCAGCTGCAGAAGTTTAGAAGACCAGAGTTTGGCAAACAGAATGTATCAGAAACAGCACCAACATCCTGGAAAGATAGGTGGGCAATATCAGGAATAATGCCAGTTGCCAGGAGTGACAAATGGAGCTTACCAGGAGTAGCACCAGCTGCCGTAAACAACAGTTGGAGCATATCAGTGGGCAGGAGCAACAGATGGAATACACTGGCAACAACAGCCAGAATGTACCAGGAGTAGCACAAGCAGCCAGGAATGTCAGGTGAAGAGAACCCGGAGTAGCAGCTACCAACATTGTGGACCAGGCAGTGTCACCAGGAGTTCAGGAACTAAAGAGGAACACCAGCAGAAGCTAGTATAACTAGCGGGAGGCTCAGCAGCACGTGGATAAATGTTCCACGGGTGTCTGTTCAAGTATTACACCAGTCCTTTAAAGCTGTAGTCACGTGACGTGAACATAGCTGATTGACCATGACACCCAGAGTGAAATCCAGAAGTGTGAGCATGGCCATGAGCCTTAGGAGACATGCCTCCAAAACTGGGAAAGTAAATAGCGACTACAGGACTCCCCTTCTTATGGGGTCTCCCCACACATCTGAGATCAGGCTTTGAAGGGAGCAATGATAAAACTTGTGAATGAGATGTGGGGCAAAGACGTTAGAGGCCAGCCTCTAGGATCTTTCTTCTGGGCCAAACCCCTTCCAATCAATTAAATAGCACAACTTGGCGAGCTTGATTGGCCATGCTCCGGACAGGGGTAAAACCCTGAAGTGAATGTGGCTGCAAGCCCTGGAATGGGAATGGTAAGTAGCTGCTACAACATGTATATCATCATAATAAAGTTATTTAGGGTAACTTAATACTAGGTATTAAGTACTATAATATTAATACTATAATAAGTAGGGATGCACCGATAGATCGGCCGCCGGAACATATCAGCCGAAAATGGCACTTTTGGCAAAATGCAGAATGTCCCAGTGGGGAGGAGGGAAACTGTCACAGGCGGCTGAGCGCTGTGGGAGGAGAGTGCTGTGAGCGGCCAGGATCTCTCCTCCCCGCATCGGTCAGCCTCCTGTGACAGATCGGCAGAGTGGTGTGTGGGTGGAGACAGCCAGTTCTGCCACAGGAGGCTGAGCTCTGCTCATTCACTAACACAGGAAGAAGAGCGAGGTACAAACACTCAGCGATCAGTGATCGTTGAGTGTTTTAAATAATTGATGACATAGGACCGGGTATGTCTACTGTGTCCTCAATTATGAATGAATGGGAAGTGATCTACATCACCTCCTGTACATTCATAGTTGTAGTTATAGTAATAATACTATGTCCTCAAGTTATGAATGAACAAGAACACTCAGCATAGAGGATTCCAGTTAATTTATAACAGGGACTGTAGAAAAAGAGATTGAGGACTCTGTCCTCAATCTCTTTTTCTATTTTAAAAGGGAAATATCTGGGTGCTGTTTAGACCCCTAATATTTCCCCAAAGCTCCCAACAGTAAAGTAAAAAAAGTATTTAATACAAATGAATAAATAAATAAAAGTAAAATATAATAAAAGTTAAAAGGCTTATAAAAAATAAATTAAAATCAAATATTAAAAAATAGAAAAAGTTAAAATAAAAATCATTTTCCGTTTTGGTTTCGGCCTGACATTTTTTTTCATTTCGGTTTCCTTTAGGTTTTGATATGTTCATTTCGGTGCACCTGTAATAATAGGTGGTTTAGGATATGTGTTTATAAGTTATGAGTAATACAATTGTATGAGAAGACTAAAAAGTTGTGCTGATATTAAATACTTCTATACAGTATTTTATATTGTATACTAACATTCCTAGCAGAAATACTGGGACTAGGCACAACTTATCAGAGCAGCTTTTAAAGTGATAACAAATGGTATACAAATGTGGTATTGATGATTGTTGGTAATATTGTAGAAAGGTGTCCTTCTTTCTTTGTAATTCTACTTGCGCTTACATACAGCTTATGATTAAGCTGTATGTAAGCGCAACAAGTTAGAAGAGGGAGGTTCAGCAGACCACGCAAGGTTGCTGATACTGAATAAAGTGAATAAAGTTTTGCAGCGGGATGCTTTAGTGTGCTACTTTTTGGGATATGTGCTATTTGAAGCGGCTGGAGAAAGCCAAGGGCTGAACCTGAGCCTGTGTTGGAAGTGTCAAGAGCATGGTGTCCTAGAGTGGATCTTCTAGGGGGTAAGACTGCAATAACGTGTAAGTATGCTGCGCATTAGACATGTGCGATTCGTTTAGTTACAAATCAAAACTCGGACACATCCAAATGCCATTGCATCCGAATGTGGCTGAATCCAAATTTCGGATCCTGTTGGAATTTCATTAAAAAACGAAACTGAATATGTATATTTCTCCCAGACCCGAATGGCATTTGGGATCCAAATTTCCGAATTGCATTCGGGAGCTCCCGAATGCCATTTGGGTCTGGGAGCCATGTACATATATTACTAAAGCTGAGGCTCCCAGACCCAAATGGCATTCTGGAGCTCCCGCATACAATTCGGAAATTCGGATCCCGAATGCCATTCGGGTCTAGGAGATTCAGCTTTAGCATTAATACCTGTATATGGTTTTCTCTGGTATTCGCAAAAAAATATTCGTAAACTCATCCGAAACTAACGAAAATTCGGATTTTGTCTGAATCTGAAACCTGAATCAAATTGAATTTCGCATCCGAATCCGAAAAAACGAAATATCTGAACCGAATTTTTCCGCAGTTTACATGTCTTCTGCGCATATTTGTAAACGCTAAAGGGACCTTTTTTAGTCACACTTTACAAATAAGGTTATACAGGGTATTATTTAGATGAGAGGAGAAAAGATTTATAAAAATAATCCAATAGAGTGATAGCTTATAGTCCAGATACATCATGAAATCATTCTTTTAAAGCGAAACTCGTTTTGTCAGATTGTAAGCTCTCACGGGCAGGGCCCTGCTTACCACCTTGTCTTGATTTATATTGTAACTGTAATGTCCTCCTAATATAGTAAAGTGCTGCACAAACTGTTGGTGCTATATAAATCCTGTATAATTATAATAATATATATTGCAGAATTTGTTTTAGCAAACTTTATTGTAAAATCTTATCTCAGGAAATTGATGCAGGCCTTGTCATGTCCACTTGTCATCATACTGCTAAGGTACACAATTTTTTTTAAATCTAATTATACTGTATCCAACTGGGCAAATAATAAGAAAAAGGAGCATAGTCTGCATCCATATAGTTGTGAAGAATCTTACAAAGTATAGCTAAAAAAAAATTAATTATGAAAATGGGATTCTAATTTGAATGTTTCTAATTTGACTTTCAGCTCTATTCAGATGTCTGATAAACATAGCAGTTTTCAAAAGCATTAAATTACAAATGGCTTTAACTAAATAGTCACATTTACAGGAGGCAGCAAGGTTTTTGCAATGGCCTTCTAAAACTAGGTAATTTATGGCCGACCCCTAAAGGAGTTTTAGCCTTCTGGTCCTCACTTCCCCTATTCCATGCAATCTGTTGCCATGAATTGTGAAGTCTGCAGCTCACAAAGAAGACCATGCTTCTGCATAATCAGGGCTGCCCCTTGACCTCAGCCCTCAGTCCAGTTTTAGTAATGGTTGCTGCTAAGCTGATTAAAGTGCTTCCATATTTTCTCACGTGAGATCAGCTGCAGCTGATGGAACTAAATATTAAGGCTACTTTTGAGCTTATGTATGTTGGAAGGCCAGAAGTGCCCTACCTGGCAACCATGGCACCCTAGACTCAAGGGTTATATGGCCTAATCACAAATCCGTGAGCCATGTGTTCTACTACTCACTATTAAACCAACTGACAGTACCGTGCTAAAGCTACAACCTCTGAATAATTTTTATTATTTTCCTGTAAATAGCATGGTAAATCTGATCGGGACCATATTTAGACATAATGGAGCTCTAGGCAACTCTCTATGACAATGCTATTTTGTACAAGTTCTGCCCCTTGTGTCATATGATTACTTTGGAACATCAGACCTCACATCACACTTAAAATGAGCTATTGGAGGTAGCATGGGGTCTGCCTTATATACAAAGCTACTTTTTATCTGTATAGATCACCAAACAATAGTTTCACGTTTCTTGAAATGTATTGAGTCATTTAACTCTTCTCAACATCCCCTCCTCTCAACATCTGCTGCACCTCCTTCTCCTTATATCTTTCTTGCTCAGTTTAGCCACAAATAAGGAAAATATTATTACAAATAGTTAATTCTGAGGCTTGGTGCTGCTGCCTCTAACCCTGCAGCCCTAGGCACTGGCCTACAAGTGTTGTTATGGTATATAAAGCTTGTTGTGATCTACCACCAACTATGTATGTGGTAGAGTACAGCATAAAAGAGGACTGTTTAATCTATGATTCTCTCTGTCCATCTAACTAATATGTTTTAATATATAGAAATATTACAATATTATGTGCTGACGCCAAACCATAAGGACACCATAAAGTTTTATTATCTTCGCATACCGGGGTAAGTTTTGAATCTTAGTGCGTGGCGATGCTAACAGGCTTCAATTATACCCTATTGGACTATAAAAGCCATAAATCAGCATCAAAGGCTCTTACACACCTACTTACAAAGTTCTGTCTGTTTGAAGCTCAGAAAGCCGTGTGCTTGTGAGGAGCGAGAAGGCTGCCTTTCCTGACATGATCATGTGTTGGCATTAAGGACAGGAATGGAGAAATGATTTTCATGCAATTCTAAGAGAAAACAGAGGGCTTTTTTTGCACATGTAGAAAGAACACTTGTTGCCAGATTTCCATGTGGATCTGTATCTATAGTTGTTATTTCTTTTTGGGAAATGGAAGCAAAAGAAGGAAAACATGTGGCCATTATGACATAAATCTGTTGCCGGTGTAAGTATAGGCCTTAATGTTTTGAATAATAATGGTTGCTGTAATCTTATGAAAACTATCCATGCTGAATAATATGATGCATCCCAAAGTATACAATAAGTCTGATTTTTCTGTATCCAGAAAAGTCTCTAGATGCCAGCTGTTTAACAGTGATTCCTATTGTGTTGGATATACAAATGGTATTCATTACCTTATAGCAACCAAACATAGTTATTATTTTGTTATCCTGTGGCAGTTTTTTGTTTTTCATTTGTCTTGTAGGGGACAGCACAGATTATTTCAGACATTTAAAAAAAATAAGGTCTGGGCAAGAATCGTATTTGAATATTTTATATTTACTAACCCTATTTGTTTATTTTTTTTTGTTTAATCCATTGATGCAATATAAACAAATTTCTCAGCTCCTAGAAGAGAACACGGAACCATTAACACCACTAACGCCCCTCTGCTGTTCTCAATGAGATGCCACATGGGGCCAGCGCCTCAGGCTGCATCATTGTAGGGACTGCCCTGCAATAGCAAAGTGCAGTTTAACTTTGTTGGAAATACACCAGCATATACTGTAACTATGTCTTTTGGGCCTAGATGGCGGTGTAGTGCACTGTTGATCTCTATGCTAATGCAAGTTTATCTATATAAACTGTTAATGCTGTATTCCTATATACATACATGTAACATCCTTCTAAGCATTCCTCAAGATCCCAGTTCTTCATCTAAACACATAACCAACAGGTTATAAGCCCGGGCACTAAACAGAACACTGCAAGTCCACCAGAGCTGCATCCAAGCTACTGACAGATGGCAAGCAGTTCAGATATGGAGTTTGCAATCACAAAGCAGCAGCAATCAGCTATGGAAGTTCAAGCCTGAATTGCTTTTAAGCAAAGACGACTTGTGGCAAGTACTGAGTACAGACAGACCCACTAATGGACCCACAGAGGAATGGGATAAGAGAAACAGGCAAACAAAAGCAATTATTAGCCTGTATCAGCAAAATAAGAGGAAAGGGAGTCACGTTTATAGTAGCGAGTGGTAAAGACAGGTCTCCTGGGTTTCAATAATCTATCAATAACAAGCAAGGCTCCCCTAAATACGAAATCCCATAAGATGGAGCTGCCTATAATAGAAAAACAGGCAGTACAATGTATCAAAAATTTAATGAAAATAAAAAAATAGAAAACAACATTAAACAAAATCGCATCAAAAGACCACCAACTGACAAAGACATTTAAAATCAATAAAAGGCAAGTCCTCCTTAGTATGGCCCGAGTGAAAGAAGGTGCAGTTGAAAATATATTTTGACCAAATAAATGGTCAAAAAACTAACTTTAAGCACAAGCGCTGTATAGAAAAAGCAGATACATATGTATCAAATGAAGAGCTACTCACTGTACAGTGTATTTGGATGGTTAGGCAGTCCCTGCAGGAAGTAGTATTGAAGCTGTGTCCGCTGTGTCCACACGATCCAGACTCTGAAATCTGTTTCAATCAATTGTGGTGATGTGACCAAGATGGAAAGGTGCTGCAAGGTCTCCACACTGACATCCACCTGCAGGGTGATCCACAATCTATGTTGCTGGATGAGGTTTAAAGATTTTATTCCACACATGC
>NW_017308431.1:103185-169316 GCF_000935625.1 Nanorana parkeri | reverse complement strand
TATTTTGACCAAATAAATGGTCAAAAAACTAACTTTAAGCACAAGCGCTGTATAGAAAAAGCAGATACATATGTATCAAATGAAGAGCTACTCACTGTACAGTGTATTTGGCTGGTTAGGCAGTCCCTGCAGGAAGTAGTATTGAAGCTGTGTCCGCTGTGTCCACACGATCCAGACTCTGAAATCTGTTTCAATCAATTGTGGTGATGTGACCAAGATGGAAAGGTGCTGCAAGGTCTCCACACTGACATCCACCTGCAGGGTGATCCACAATCTATGTTGCTGGATGAGGTTTAAAGATTTTATTCCACACATGCAGGTGCACTTGAAGGCGCAGATAGAAGGAAATCCATGAGTCAGATATCACTTGTGTGGCAGGTTGAAAATCTGTCAGTGTTGTCACAGCCGGTATATTAAACACATCGCCGGCTGGGGATCTATCCGTGGGTTCACACAGCAGGCTCTCACAGCGAGTAAATATCCTCCAATAGACAATTGGACGCAGGTTTCCGAGTCCACCACTTCTATGTTGTAGCTTGATTTGCTTATAGTGAGAAAACTTCAAAAAGGACTTCAAACAGCCAGCGCTGCCAAGGAGGTAAATCGTGGGCATACAAGGAGGACTGGATACACGTTATCCCTAACGCGTTTCCCCCCTATACACACAGGGGCTTCTTCAGAGGGACGTGTCTGGAATGGGATAAGAGAAACAGGCAAACAAAAGCAATTATTAGCCTGCTAGTGGAAGATGACCAACTCATCCACATAAGAAAAGAAAAAACAGCTAAAGGTATGTGGACTGCATTACAGAAGCTGCATGAGTGCTAAAACCTAAACAGTAAACTATATCTGCTACGCAAGCTATATAAGGTGAGGCTAGAAAAAGGCCAGGAAATGTGTGAACAAGTGAATGCCATGCTGGAAATCATAGAACTGCTACGTGCAATTGGAGAGGAAATTAAATATAACCACGTGGTGGCATTAATACAGCCTTTCAGAGTCATACAGTGCTCTTATTAACGCTTCAGAAAACAGAACTGAGCAGAAACTAACACTAGAATATACCAAAGGAAAATTAATGAATATGACAGGAGGAAAGAAAATATGCACAATGAAGAAAATGAGAAAGCCCTTAAGGTGCATTAGAGAGCAAAGCAAAACAAAGAAAGCAGAGCGTGTTTTCGTTTTAAAAAGACTGGTCACCTGAAAAAGGACTGTTCGATCTGGAAAGCCAAGCAGAGAAAGTGAGAGGCACCTACAAAAGAAAGAGCTAAGGCAACCACAAAGGAAACTGCAGGCACATCATGGAGCACTAACTTTAAAGTGACTCATAACAGTATACCACCCGGATGGTGTATTGACTCAGGCGCAACAAGTCACATGACCAGTGATGAGAATTTCACTTTGTTAATTTATTTAAAGATTGATATACCTCCATGTATGACTAGATTTAGATATATGGGTCTTTATGAATGAGGCTGAACATTTGTCAAGTGATCCTGGTCCCTATCTGGTCCTTGTGGTGAATCTGTATTAAATTTAACAAGATTTTTTATATGATGCTGAGTTCTACAGATTCAAACTGGCAACATGGAAGAAGGCAAACCAGGATAGATGCTTTCATGAATACAACTCATATACAGTATATTAATATACAACCTTGCCAAAAAATGATAATTTTGGTATTACATTTGGTATTGTCCAAATGTAACTGTTTTTTTAAAACAACATTAAAAACAAATCTATGCATTTCAGTATTAGGATTAAAGTTAGCCAGTGTTTGATCCATTGGCCCCATACGTTGCTACTTATCCTTTAGTGACACAGGGGCCAGTGAGAGGAACCACAGAGCACAGCAAAGGACCAGGAAACTGACACTCCCTGAAATGTCAAAATCTGCAGATTCTCCAGCCAGAGGTTTTTCTCCACTTCTGCAGAAATATGCAGTGCAGGTGAGTATTTTATGTCTTCTCTGCAGAGAGCCATGTACTGTCAACATTGATTTTAGCAACAGAGTCCAAATAATAAATTAAAGAATTGAATATGGACCACTTCACCTTTGATTTCTCAATCTTTGACGCTCCTTCAGATAGATTCATTGTAGCCATATTATGAAGTTTACTTAAAGGAGAACTATGGGGTTAAGGCTTTTCCCCACAGTTCTCCTTAGGGTAACGGGAGGACACAAACTAGCGTCCTCCCGTCACCCTAGGCTCAGTATACCGCGAGCGCTCGCAGTATACTGAGACGCCGCAGCTGAAGCGGATCCTGACAATTATTTCTGGATCCGCGCTGGCGGATCGGAGCGGGGGGAATCCAGCTCCTCCCCTGTCACGGCAGAGAGCCGTGACAGGATCGAGAGGTGAGCGAACGCCGGTATGTGTTCGCTCACCTCCCGGTCTACTGAGCCGACCTGTGACAGTCTCATTGTCACAGGTCGGCTAGAACTATGAGGTGAGTGAAAAGCACTCACCTCATAGTTCTCCTTTACTAACATTATAAAAAGTGTGATGTTGTGTAGTTACCCAATGCAACCAGTGTTCACGTTTTCCATATGCACATGTTGTCTCTCTCTCTCCCCACCCCTCTCTCTCTCTCTCTTTCTCTCCCCTCTCTCTCCCTCTCTATCTCTCCCCCCCTCTCTCCCACAATCCCTATGTAGCTGGAATCCCATTCATGCTGACATGCATTGCACTGCTAACATTCTGAAGTCCTTACTGGGCTAAAGGAAGCTCTTTTCTATATGTATGTGCCTCCTTAAACATCTCTAACCAGTGCTTGAAAGAGGAAACTATCAAAGCTGCTTTTTTTAATGAAATATCCATGTGTACTTAAGATAGGATGATACAAAATAGCAATTGCTTCTACCCTCTAGCTCCTTTTATTTGAGCAGCTAGAGCTTCTATTTCCCTCTTGATCGTGATTTAGGATGTTAATTGATGTGCAGGGGCAAGATACTAAACATAGTACAACCAGCAAACTCAATTGTGGTTAAAAATTGCCCAGACATTAGTAAAGGCATATCCAGTACATCTTTGCAATACCAACACATATCCCCATGTTTTATCCCTTTTATCTCTTTTTTTTACCTCACAAGCACAGAAAAATATCTGCTGATCTGCAAGAATTGCACTCAGCTCCTAATTGCCTGTCGTGGGCTGACAACACATGCCTTTTTGGACTGAAATAGCAAGAGATGGTGTCATCCCAGCCCAGCTGTCTTTTCCTAATTTCCTCCCCCTCTCCTTATCGCTACAACATAGGTGGGATAGTTTTGTAGTGCAAGATAAGAACTAGAAGGGCTGATTAAACTCCTTGAGATGAATGTCCCTTTGGGGCAACTGGTGGCGAGTAACTCTTAAGGCCTGGCTAGTAGCTCAGGACTTGAAATTTTGAGCCCTGCCTTATAGTATAGGATAGAAAACTAAACTAAAGTTACTCCTGTGTTTTGTAATGGGTACATTAAAATTGGGATGAATTCTATAAAGTTAAGGCCAGCTTCACACCTTCCATGACCATGTGGCAATCATGCACAATACCACACGGTTGGCCGCGCGGTCGCAGAATCTCCCACCACTGCCGATCACGCTGGCGGTGCCATTATTTTAAAATTTTCTAATTTATTTATTTTCTAATAGCACCCCAGTAACACAGAGTAGATTGCGCAGTACATGCAGCGATTCTGCCCGTGCAATCAAACATGATCGCGACTAAAGCAGCCGCACGTCGTGTGTCACAAAAAAAGGTACATGTACCTTTTTTCTGCGATTGCCGCGCAGATGTAACCCCATTTAAATCAATGGGGCCATGCAGCAATCGCTGCACGCTGCAATCGCTGTGTGCAATTGTGCACGATCACGTGATCCCGGGACGCGCGTCCCGGATCGTCCAGGTCTGCACCAGCCTTGAAGATGCAACTTAGTCAAGACACTGAAATAAAAATAGGAAACTTTAAGTACTGTGTTATGTTTTTCATCTAGACATTGCTGTAGTTTACCAGTCCAGCCCGTTTCCTTTGGTTAGTAATCTGGTGGTCTTAGAATACCTCTTTGCAATGTAGCGTAGATATTCTTATAGATACCCCCTGTAGACTTCTTTTTGGAGAAATTAAGAAAGGATTTGGACCCCTGCCAGGTTTATATTGCTGTCTGTGTCCTTGATAGAGAGATTTACCATCTCTCTTTGTCATGGTCCCCACTGTTATCTATACTGAAAGTGAGGGAAAATTCAAAATTATAAGTTGTTACCAGAACAGCAATAAAGAAAAGTTTTGGCTTCAGATATGCTGTAACTAATGTATTAATTATATACAATTTTTTTATTTACTGTGGGTTTCGGTTTAAAAGATTTGCAGGGAATTTGCTTTATATGTTACAGTTCCAAGAAGAAAGCTTGTTTTAATGTAATTTTGCCTTGTTATCTTCCTGTTTATGTAAGTATTTCATTTTTGAAGCTTGATCATGATCAGCAGCAGTAATCTTGTAAGTTTCAAGATTAATATCACTATTAAAATTGTGCAATCTAAAGCTGCCAACCTTTTTATTGGATTTCTATTTCATGTTTTATCTACAGTCCAATTTCTATTACTAATAGACCTAATGGATGTGTTAACCACAGTATGTCGTTTTCCTGTGGTCAATTAAATATTTAAATTAAACCAGTAAAAAGGCTTCATCTTAATGTCATACATATGTATTTATTTTAAGAAGCAAACCTTATTAAACTTAACTTTTTTTAATTTACTTATAGCTCTTAATACTGTTCATTGCTGTGTGCTGGTAAAAATGATGACTAAACATTTCCTAAAAAAATGAAATTCTCAATTAACCATCTGCACACTTACACTCTTGCACACCTCCAGCAAACTTTTGCACTAAAAGATACAGGCACATATGCTTATTTAAGTATTCGGCCTTTTGCTGGTAGTGTATGGCAGGCTTTCTCAACGAGCTTGCCTGGCACCCTGGGTGCCTTCAGGCATCCTCAAAGGGTTCTTCGAAATGTTCACAGATGCCAACTTCATGGAAATGGATGACCCTAATTCAGTGATGGAATCCATTCAGAAAAGGACAGAAGTTCACCTCCGTCCAGGTCTACTCTGCCTCTCCCCCTCTGCCATGCTGCTGCAGCAACGGCTTCTAATGTGATAGTAGAACTCTGATGTGAAGGGGGACTGAGGATGCACTCGTTGATGCAGTTGGATGAGCCGCAAATAATGGATGTAAGAATCCCTGCTTTTTTACTATACATGTATGCTAGACCTGTGTTAGGGTCTATATAGCAGTATGTGGTTAATTGAAGATATAAGGTGTTAACACATGGATTTACACCTATACATCTCAACAATGTTTCTGCTATCCAGTTGGATATATGTACAACATCAATTTATTAGGCATTTATAGTTAACAATTGATTCATTCAGTTGTGCTTATCCATCTATGTGCATCTTCAACTGTAATGTATGTACATCTGACTTCTGTTCTGTTATTTTGCTTGTTACACTGCCTTGTACTAATGTGTTGTACATGCCTTTAAAACCCAATAGAAATGTATTGAATAAAATATAAATGCACTACATTTGAATTCTCTGAACATTGTGTTTGACATAAGTACTGAATTGCATTATATATATTAAATCATCTGACCAATTATGTATAAATGAGTTAGAAGGCAGAGACTTTACGCTATGTAAAAGTTTGGACATGCCACAAGACACACCAACTGGGAAGTCAATGAGAATGATGGAAATTTGGTCATAGAGTGT
Organism: Nanorana parkeri; assembly: GCF_000935625.1. Taxonomy (NCBI): domain Eukaryota; kingdom Metazoa; phylum Chordata; class Amphibia; order Anura; family Dicroglossidae; genus Nanorana; species Nanorana parkeri. Next base: position 163,552 of record NW_017308431.1, on the reverse strand, counting down.
TCATTATTTGTAGTGTTGGAGGTTGTTGTGTGCTGCTTTTCCACTCACTGTCCTTAACCAGCATGTTCAGGTTATTATGACCAGCTGAGGTAGTGAGTTGTCCATTTCTGAATTACAGGGTATTTCTCCATCGGTATGCAGATAGATTTTCTTTATGTATGTGGATCATTATGAACGAATAATTCCATGTTTGCCTTTATATCATGTCTTTCAGTTTTTATTTATAATATAATAGATTGCTAGACTAATTATGCCCAAAGCTACATGTATAATCCTAGGCTTTCGGTTTATCTTATGGTAATAATCAAATAATTTTACATTATTTAATAATAAATTCAAGAGAACTATTTTAAACTTCTGACTTTCACAAATGTAGAAATGTAATGATAAAGGAATTTCTATGAACAATGGGCAGAACCTTTAAACTTGATACAATTTGAATAGTTATAAAAGGTCTGTGAAAGTTTTACACGTTTACTGTGGAGCACAGAACTAACTTTTAATGTAACTGGAGTCTGGAAATGTATCTGTCTTTGTTCTACAATAACACATGGAAAAAGCAGCTTAAAAATGGCAAGCAGTATAGTCCCAACGATGATCGTCTTCTTCTGCCTCTGCCAAAATGTGTTGCAAGAGGGTGCTGACTCACAGCAAGCTCTGTCTGCTGTGTCTGCACTGCTTGGCAAGGACCTTGAAATCTTCTTCCTTGGTAATCAATCTGTCATCATCCCAAATAACCACAGCAGAGAAGCAAAGCACCAAGTCCTTGGCTCACTGTCAAGGAGAATAGACTTACCAGACTAGAGGATTTCTCCTGAAAACCCCTTTAGGAGAAGAGAAGAAAAGGAGATTAATGTGTTCCTTCACCTACTGGTTTTCATTGACTGTGCTAGTAACCTTTTTTTTAGTTGGCTTTCTTTATTAAGATAGGAATTTATTAAATCAAGTTTAAAATTGTGTTAGAGTTCCTGCTGAACATTAAATGCAAACATAAATTCAAAATTCAAACATAAATTCAAGTAACATAAATTCAAAATCTACAGATTTTTTAGATGATTAAAGAGGTACTTTACACACCAATTTGATGTCTACCAAAACAGTTTCTTTTAAGGCATGCCAACTGTCAAGGTTGTCAGTGTGCTTATTTCAGCTCTCAACTGAACTCTCAAGCCCTCAAATGGATGGTTTCATAGCTGATCACATGCTCAGCACCATGGCAACTGCAATGCAATTTAAGTAATCTTATTAGTGTATTTTAATGACTGTTGGTTAATAGTGCTACACAATCATTGCACTCTTATGTACCCTTTTCGCATTGCAAATGCCATATCTTGCTCAGATTTTTTGGGGTTTATTCAATAAAGGGTTAGACTACTCACTTAGCTCAGCTAGATTCTGATCACTTCAATCATCCAGTCACGTGCTTGGGAAACTCTTGTTTTTTTAACATATCTGTGCACATGATTTGGTATTTGGTGTAAACATATGCTCAACGAGATAAGTTATCATTCTAGTCCTTTAGTAAATCAACCCCATTAAAAACAACAGACACTCTGAGATTGATTTCTTAAGGTAGCAGAGCACAGTGGCGTAACAATCCTCATATCGAACCAAACGGCCGCTATGGGGCCCGGGCACGGGGGGGCCTGGCCAGGGCATCCCTCTGATGCCGTGCGGGCCGCCTGGGTCGCTATGGCATATCAGGGTGCTGGCTGTCACTGGCGGCTGTGAAGAGGAATGCGCTGCTGTTAGATCACAGGCAACCTGTCAGTGATGTGTGCAGCAGCGCGTTCTTCCTCACAGCCGCTGCTGAGCTGTGTCAGTGACAGCCAGCAGCCACGGCAGAAGAGGCTGGATCCGGCGACCTAAGAGCAGGAGGGGTCAATGATGTAAGAGGAGGCGGGGCCCATCGATAGAAGAGGAGACAGGGCCAGACGATGGAAGAGGAGGCGGGGCCCGGCGACCACAGAGACAGACATCGCTGACAGGTAAGAGGTGTGCAGCCCACCTGAGACCGTGCAGAGCCCACCATAGAGCGTCTATGGCGGGCTCTGCAGGGTCACTCTCAGGTGGACTGTTTGGTATATCAGGTGGACTCTGCAAGGGGCATAACTACAAATCACAGGGCCCCATACAAAATTTTGCTATGGGGCCCTGTGATTTCTAGTTACGCCCCTGGTAGAGCATATTTGCTTTCCAAATGAAATTTTTTTTTAACAGTTATTTCCAAATGCATTTTACTTTGCCAATTGAATTTCCACTTACCTTGGTCAAAGAGGTAAAACAAAGTTAAAATTCAAAATTAAAATTCAATGCAAAGAAAACCTAATCACAAGGAAAAGTTTTAAAAAATTGATTGCTGCTTGCACATAATTGAAATCAGCACAACTTCACCTCAATCACTAAACAAACTGAATTTTAAATTAAAGGAGGTGAGAATCTTTGCACAATAAGAGTGAAGATATTTGCATTTATTAAATCATCACAAGTACCAACGTTAAGGGATAATATTAGTAGACATGCGTTGCAGAAGACATATAGAGGAGCTGGAAGTTTCACACCCCAGGTTTCAAATGCAAGAAAAAAAGGTTTCCACAGTGGGGTGTGCGAGGACCCAGAGGGGAAAATAAAAAAAAGGGGGCTTTTAAGAAACAAGTCCAGACCTCGTGTATAAAAATCTTAGAAGTACATTTATTCAATAAATCGTTGTATACATTATTTAAGATAAAAAACGGAATACAAAATCATCAATAAAAATGCTTTTACAAATGCAGGTTCACCGAATGGTGACGATACCGTGCAGTTACGATGTACATGGTTGTTTGTTATCAGAATGGTATAAACGCTCCTGTAAGTCCCTACATGTTTCGCCCCGAAAGGGCTTCTTCAGGGGAGAGAGACAATTCTATGGGAGATATGTGTCCTAGAATAAGAGTAATAAGCCCACATATAATAGAATTAGGATCAGAGAACTGCACTTTAGTCTCACAAGTAAAATCATGCTTTACATACATTAATCTCGATCACAATAAATGTAAAAGTATTGTAAATGTTGAATGCTTACATATATGTGTCTTCACCGTCAGTTAGTCAGGGAAGCGAGAATATAGTGGAAAAACTGCTTCAAATGTATTTGAAGCAGTTTTTCCACTATATTCTCGCTATATTATACCATTCTGATAACAAACAACCATGTACATCGTAACTGCACGGTATCATCACCATTCGGTGAACCTGCATTTGTAAAAGCATTTTTATTGATGATTTTGTATTCCGTTTTTTATCTTAAATAATGTATACAACGATTTATTGAATAAATGTACTTCTAAGATTTTTATACACGAGGTCTGGACTTGTTTCTTAAAAGCCCCCTTTTTTTTATTTTCCCCTCTGGGTCCTCGCACACCCCACTGTGGAAACCTTTTTTTCTTACAAGTACCAACGTTGCCGGACCATGTAGGGTCCCTTCATCAGGGCAACATAATGACAATTAGCAAAGCATGAAACACGCATTTATATACATATTACTACCCAATGCACCTACAGACCCATGTGACGTCACAATGACGTCACCTCCCACCAGAATTTAAAAAATACAGTGCCAATTTCCCCAAAAAACCTAAACTTGCCATCCTCCCATCAAGTGTACATTGACTTACATTTATACCAGCACATGTACATGTAGAAATTAATACCGTATCCCCCAGCTATGGAGAACGAGGGTCCGCCACCCGTTACACTGGGTATGTGACGTTCCTCATCACCATAAATTGTGTAAATTCACCTAATTGTTTGAAATTATCGAATAAGGTGGACTTTTCAAGTACCCAGTAAAAATATTATGTGATTTATAAAAGTAAGTCAAGTTTATTAATAAATAATTAAAACATGCCTAAAAATCCGTTACACTGGGTATGTGACGTTCCTCATCACCATAAATTGTGTAAATTCACCTAATTGTTTGAAATTATCGAATAAGGTGGACTTTTCAAGTACCCAGTAAAAATATTATGTGATTTATAAAAGTAAGTCAAGTTTGTTAATAAATAATTAAAACATGCATAAAAATCCTTATCATACAACCTACTACTAAACCTTCAATAATTTATTCTCCCGAGTCAACACCTATTAGCTGTATATACTGTATAAATAATGTTTTTTGTCAGAATAGACCAGGTTATATTATTATCACAGTTCATATGTTTTGCTTCATAGGTGGAAACTGGAGATTATTCTCAATGCATTTCTTGGATGTAGCTTCACTTCTTCAGGAGTATGATAGCTGTTGACTGATGATTTTAAACTTTGTCAAAGAGTGACTGCAAGGATATTTCCTGGGCAAAAGCAGGGACACAAACAGGAAGACCTCAGGCACATCAGCCCTACCGTGATTCTTTTTGAAGGGCTATTGTTCTGAATAATCACTGATGTGTGCACAGGTACCCATGCTAGATATGTTATTTTCGGTTCAGGAAAAGCTTCCAAATCAGAAGTTAGGGTGAATCTCTCTTCTCTCCAACCCTTCTAGGTGCATCACATAATGTTAATATATATACATCAACCAATGAGATAATTTTGACAGCGGTTTGTTGAAAACCATAATTATTATGTTCCAATATAAGACCATTTATATTTAGTAGTTATCCATGCAAGAAAGCTATGCACTTCTGTCTATATTGCCACCAAAAACAGTCCAATAATATATATTTATTCAAAGGTGCCAAAAACCAGTACAAGGGCAGTCTTGCTACTTGCGCCAGTACTGGTATATGGGGAAATAGAGAGAAGAAAGAATTTGGAGGAGCATCTCTCTCCTTCCGATGAGAGTCCACCGTATTTACATTTGGCTGTGGGACCCAGGATCTGTCATTCGAAAACAATTCTCTGTCAGGTGCTGATGTGTTGATAGGTTGGCGGGTTCTTTCTTCATTGTGATTGAAGAGGATGTGCATTGCTGGATGATGTAATTAATGATGGATTTACATAGTGAGGCTTTTTTGGATTTTTAAAAAACTTTAATAAAGGATTTGTCAAAGTATGTGGTGTGTTTATTTACAATTTAATTTTTTTTGTGAATACTAAGGTTTTTATTCTGATACGTTCTCGGATCGATTTTGATCAGTTTATGGACAGCAGCTGACAAGAATGTTTTACATATTTTAAGCTCAAAAACATTGCCTGCTAAAAGGGAATGCATACCGGCATTGTATATAGTTTCTTTCCTTGTTTTCTATGGCCAGGACTAAAAAAAATTAACATTTACAAAATAATTTTTCTTGAGTAAATATCAAATATTGTATGTTAATATTATGCAGTTTTTAATCTAACTCTAATCTCCTTTTCACATAATTGACATGATTCCTTTTCAGCTGTGCTAAAAGAAACCCCTTGTTTACAGAACTCTGATGAAACAGCAGTGATTTAGAAAATCTTGAGTCCCTTGACTCAAGCCGGAGAAGTTTTGCCTGAAGAATAAGGAAAAATCCCAGTCACTAAATGTACTAAGCTAATAAAGACATACCCCAGGAGACCTTCAGTTATATTTGCAGCAAATGGTGGCTATCTTTTGGGGGTGAATATTTTCTTTTGCACCCCAAAAATCAATTTAAATTTCAGGTTGTAATGCAATACAACCTGGAATTGACACCAAGTCCAAGTGGGTGAATACTTTCGCAATTCACTGTATATGGCACTATCCTTCCCTGTGGACATATCCACTCTCATATTACACCAGATAAGATATCTGTTGGTGCGCTACACCAAGGGGTCATCCCCTCCTTGTTATACCACAAGTCACTTCTACACTCATCCTGGGCATTCTTTGGATTCAAGTACACTTTCCAGTGTTGGATTTGTCCTCCTTCCAGTTACTCACTTGGGGTCATTCTGTCATTCCACATGCCTCATCAAGGTCATACCAGCCAAACCCCCTCCCTTTGGCAAACTCTGAGGTCACCTTCTCCATTCCATTTTGATCCAGATGTTGCACATATAAGTTCAAGGCAGATCAGTTACCTCATTGTCCCTACAATTGGACATCAACCTAATTCCAGGCTGTCTCCCCTTAGGGAATGGGTATATGCTCTCTCCACTCTTGTATTGATTATTGTCGACCTAATGCTGTCACTCTCAAAAACTGCTAACCACTGTCACTTATTGTGGCATTTCTGCATCTGTGGTTCCCAGTTATTTACGAAACTAGACCTACGTGGTGCATATAACATGATTTGCATCAAAGAGGGAGACAAGTGATAGACTGAATTTCACTCACTGGTCTTCCGACACAGTTGGAGGCTTCCACACCTTGAAAATAGCCTTTCTTTCCAGAACTACTCTAATAAGACTGGATAATGCTAAACCCTTCTCCATCAAGGTTGAATGCCTCATCTGGGGGAGTCAGTGCTATCCTTTTTTCTCTCTTCTCTAAAAAGTTATTTCTAGCAGAGAAGAATGATTCTATCTGGTGTAGTGAATGGGTTGGTGCCAGGCTGGCACTTGAGGAGTGGCAATATCTACTGGAAGGTTTACATCAGTGAATCACCCATGTTCATAGACTATAAAAACCTCCAGCACATACAAATTACCTTAATTTTAATCCCAGGCAAGCCCGTGCTAAAAAAATTCTGTATACACTTTCTATTGAAACCAGGACCTCAACAGGATGGGAAGCCCCATAAAAGGAGGTAATGTTACATTTATCTCTCCTCTGTTTCAGTGTCTGTTCTCTCCAGCATGCAGCACTGGCACTGTGGACAATCAGAAGACAACTCTTCTGACTGGAGCTGGCTTTAAATGGAGAGTAATTTGAGGTTCAGTGTTCGAGGAATACATTGCTACATCTAAGCCAATCCTAGCACTCCTATAACCTCTGCAACCACTGTGCTCTTCAATTAACTCTGTGACTCTAGAGTACCTACTGTAAGCATCCTGTGTCACTTCATGCAGCCCCAAAGCAGCCAGGGAACTGTCAGTTAGTGACAGGAGTGAGGGTTGTACACATCAGCAGGCAACAGGATTGGGGAAGAGACTATTGTGCCTCTGCTGTGGGATAAGGGAACTTTGCCACCCCTCTTGCAAGGTAACCAACCAATGTCAAAAGGCATGTGGCCTGGTATGGTACAGGAAGGGATAAGGTGTATACTCACTGCCCTCCCTTTTCTGGCCAACCAGGCTGCATGCCTAGATGAGGGTCTAGTTTGAATATTAGGGAGAACCCCACACAGAAATATTCTTTTCTTAAATGTGTACTTAAATGTGTGTCACTTTAATAAGTAAGTATTGCCGCTGCTATGGGTTTGCTGCAAACACACATGTTCGAGCAACAAAATGAAACACATTATATTTTTTTAAAGAGCAAAGCTGGGGCAAAATCTGCTAGAGACAAAGAGCTAAAGTAGGGGTAATGCTACAAGAAATAAGATACTGCAGAGCATACAGTAGTACAAAATTGGCCAGCAACAGGACAGCTTTAATTGGGGATAATAGGCCTAAACAGTGTATGCCTAATTTTTTTTACTATTATGGTTAGGAGGGTGCAGTGAATGTAGGTGACAGTGTGAGATGATTTTGGCCCACATTTTACTTTTAGCTTTATGTGGGTTTTTGGTAGCTATCAGACCAGACTGCTGCACATTGAGCACCCCAAACTTATAAAAAGGCCCCAACATAAAATTAAAATCAAGAAAACCTCAAAAGAAATGAAAATCCCAAAATGACAACCCTGAAACAACCCCCCCCCCTTTCTTTTAAAGGGAAGGCTTTAGCAAAAAAAAAATCTTTTTAACCTATAAAAGGGCTCTAGCAACATACAATACAAAACAATATATCCCCAAAATAATCAAAAACCCCCAAATAATACCTCCGAAGCAAAAGCACACTTATAGACGTAGAAGGGATGCCTTGCTGCAAAAGAAGTTTAACATAAAATAAAAGCTCTATCAACATAAAAATAACAACAACATACCCTCAAAATAAATAACCCCCCCAATTACTGCTCCCCTGAAACTAATGCCCATTTTTTTTAAGGGTAGCCATGTAGCAAACATTTTTGCTATGGATAGGATAGCAGCTAAAAGTGACCACTGACCTTAAATCAACCACAAAATAAAATTAAAGACAAATAAGCCCAAAACAATGAGAACAGAAAAAAAAGTGTTTGCCCAAATAGGTTTTCTTATCCTTTCCCTACAGCAGCTTCCAATACACTGACTACATGGCTGTTCTCTGCCCCCCACTCCCTTTTATAGTAAGGGAGCTGGAACATAACAAACCTCCCATTATTGGACCTTCTAAGCCAGCTGACTTAAGTGCAAAGATCCTTCAGTGCATTATGGCTACAAAGAATTCTACTCAACAAAATTTACTTTATATTCTCAGGGAATGCAAACCTCAAACATACAGGATTCGCTTTGAACCCGTGGTAGCGCCTAACCTAAACCTCCTCTCTAGAAGGTACCCATGGTTCTGCCCCCACACTCTAAATGGTTAATTGTTTTGTTCACTTAATAGGGACCATAGTGGTTACATTGTGTTTGCACATTAACATTTTTTACTTTAATGTTTGATAGCGTTTTCAGCCATTCTAAACTTGAAAGAAGCTGGTTGCTGGAATGGAGAGGAAACCATTTGTTAATTGTTTTGAAAGCTTTTCGATCACAGCAACTTCAGTGATATTTACCTTTTATCAGTTCAGTGAGTCTGTGTTCATTTCAAAAGCCAAATCAGGATTCAGGAAATAGTAATAAATACACATATTACCTAATTTATAATATATCAAACACTGTATATTTGAACGTTGGCTTCAATTTTGAGACACCAGATGTGAAACAGATTTTTCTATACATGTGTGTTTTCCAAATATAAACCATAAATTACACTTTACTGGTAAAGGCAATGTATACTTTATACTTTTATATATGTAATAGAGATCATTTTGATGTAAATAATCTTATTAACTTGTGATGAAGCCTGACACTAGTCAAAACTTTTATTCAGTTTCAGACAGAGCCAGGACGGTTTAGAACCTCTGCCAGGGTTTTATAGTTGTTTATAGCTGTTGTGTCACAGGAACAGGAAGTGGTGGTAGAATTATCAGTGGGGTAAAAGACAGCAATGAAAACTTTACAGATTTTAAACCAAAATAATGTTTAGAAACACTCTTTCTTGCATATGCAGATAGGGTAAGCCATATTAAAGTGACATTAAAGTAAATTTTATTCCCCTCCACCCAATGTTAATGTCAGCACTTACCTTAAATGATGTCTCTTAATCCGATCTTGCTCTTCTTTCCTGTCCTTTTTAGCCTTCTCTCCAGCGCTGCGGTGGGTGTCCGATCCAGCGCTGACTCCTCTGTCCTTGCTGGCACAGATCCCACGGTGTCTGCATGCGGGTGCACGCATCCATAGACTTACCTTGCGTCTCTCCTCGTCTCCCGGTCGAAAATCCGAACAGCGCATGTGCCCGCCCCAAGATCATTTGCGGCCACCCGAGATTTTTACTGTTTCGGATTTTCGGGCGGGAGCACGCGGCAAAGACGGGGAAAGTTTAAACCGCTGTTAAAGCTGGGTTTTTTTTTTTACTTTTTGCATATATCTGCTGCTTGCTAGCAGTAGATATATGCAAAAACACCGGAGGCTTTAGAAACCCTTTAAGTTTTGGCATGCACAGGCTCTACTTCTTGTTTTTCAGTACTCCACAATGGTTTTGCTTTACCATTGCTTCTCACAATGCAATTCAGCCAACTCATTAAGATTGGTTTACTACAGAATTAGAGATGGTTCACTTAGCAAAGTAAATGTTTAATAATATAGATGACATTTTTCTTGTGAGTTGTTGATAAGATATAGAGAAATAATATTAAATAGAACTAATGCTCCAGTATAGCAAACTGAGTTACTAAAGTAAATGACTTTAGAGTTGCTGACTTGGATCTGTTTAGGTGGAACATTTTTATATATTATAGTCTTAGGATATGATCCTTTTTTGGAAAAATGCTTTACCAGCATTGACATTATTCTTTATATACTAAAGATTGTTATGTAGTTTATCTTGTGTTTTATTATATGACTGAAAAGAGTAGAATACAGCAAGAAATCACACAGTGTTCTGATGAGCAAACACAATCAGAAATAGTTGCTGTTTGTCTTTATTGTTGTGCTGATTGATATAAATTTTCTAAACAATTGTTGGATATGAATGTTCACAAAAGAGACATTAAACAGCAAAGCAAGTAGTTGCATTTCCAGAGAATTTTGTATACATTTTTAATGTGCCCTCACATTTCAGTTCTCTTTCTTTCCTTTATATTAATGTTCCCATATTTCCTCAGGATTTCCTCTGCTGATATAAATAAAGCTATCAAAAAATACAATGTATTGTAAATTGTTAATCCTGGAGGCCGCAGGCAAATCAAGATATATTTGCACACAGACTAATTTGGACACCTTAATGTTAAGGATAAGACTAGATCAAACAATAAATTGTCATAGTTGCAGATTTTAAAATGCTTTCCCCCTTTAAAAACAGATGGGGAAGAATAATGATAAGCTGAGAACAAATGGCAACATTTCAGACACGACAGGAAAAAAAATACATACAAAAAACATGTAACATTTATAGTCACAAATTAATTGGTTTTATAAGATCCCATAAAATATTTATCTTTCGCTAAATGAATGACAGTAACTAAACGCTAAATTATACATTGAATAAGACCTTGAAACATTCATTAATACAGGTTCGTTTCACAAATGTTTTGTTTATAACAAATGTCACTTTGTGCCAAGAAGTAAAAACAAAAAACAAAACTCATAGCCTGTTGCACTCACACTCATCATATTGACAAGTGAACAGTGTTATAAAATAATGCTATTAAATATTAAATTAAATATTTATTTGCAAAATAATAATTTTGTCTTGAAACATTATATAAACATGTATTTAAACCTATAAACGAAAAGAATAAAACATTTTTTACTACAAACTATTAAAGCTCCTTTTTACACAATACACTAAACAATGAAAATATATATATTTTTGTATCATTATAAAGAAGTTTTTAAACCTCAGATCGCTCTCTGCTATTGTGCTTCTATTTTAATTGTATCCATTCAAACTTTCATGCTGACAAATACATAATGCTGAACAAAACAAGTACAATCCTGTCTTATAATAAGGGGTTCAAGTGGAAATATTCTTTTTATGAGAACTGAATGTATCAAAATTATAAATGTACTGTACACTGTTTTAATTTAGTGCAGTTAAGTTTTAGAAATTTTAATTTGTTATGTGCTTATTGCCTGTAATTGTGAAGCTCTTATTTAAAATCATAATCTGCTAAAAAATTAATAAATATATATATATTTGTATGCATATGTACATTATCTTGAAACAGTAGGTGGGAACCGAACTGGAAGCTTTCACTGCAGGAGTCCAAAGGAGAGACTGAATTAGTCAATTTAATTGACTCTGTCGTCACCTCTATAAGGCTGCCAAAGCAGTTCTCTGCAAAAGAAGACATACAGAGCTATTCACTAAAGGGTGAAGAGTTAGGAGAAGGCAGAAGAAGTGACCAATCTAGACAACATAGCTGAAATGGAATGTGAGCTGAACTGGAGAATTTGTCCAAATCAGCTATGTTGTCCTAGATTGTTCACTTCTCCTGCCTTCCCCAAACCCTTCACCCTTTTGTGAATAACCTGATAGTATATTATCCCTAATATTTAATATTAAAAGGTTAGTTCACCCAAAAATGGTGTGTCAGTTGTGTGAGAAAAAGTCTAAAAGGCTGAGCTTAAAGACACTCTGTCGTTGCTACAGTTCCTTGCAAAAGAACAGATAGTACATTTACCTCTCCTTCAGCCTGAATATCCTACCTTCATTCCATTTCAAGTGCTCTTTAGTATGTAACATGTACTGCAGTGTTGGATGCCAATGTCCCCACTGATGACTGGAGGATAGAACCAGGCATCTGGCACTTTTGAAAGAGTTAAACGCTAAGGGCTTGTTCACACCAAATGCAGACCAGATCCGGTCAGGTTTCTGCACACGCAGTGCAGTGGGTTGTGCCGTGTTTTAGACGCGTTTGGGATGGGTTTAGGGCCGGTTTTGGTAAAAAAAAAAAAAATAATTTTTTTTAAGTTTAACATGGGCTTTCAGGCACTTGCATGCGTTTTTGCGTTTTAGATGCGTTTTTGATGCGTTCCAGACCAGATCCAGAGCAGGTAAAATAGGGCTTGCCGCATTTTTTTCATCTGGTCTGGATCTGGTCTGGATCCGCACGCTGCCATGTGAACTGGAGGTCAAAATACCATAGGAATATATTGGACGCAGTTTTGATCCGGTCTGCACCTGCTCTGGTCCGGATCTGCTCCGCGATTGGTGTGAACAAGCCCTAAAAGGCCTAATGGAGGCTGTAACAATTGAATGGAGAGAAGGTAGCAGATACAGGTTGCTTGATCTCTTTTTTTACAAGGATCTGCACTGGGTAATTTTTTGGGGTTGACAACGGAGTCATTTTAAATTTAGCCTCTTGCCATAACTGAAACATAGTTTTTTGGGTCGACTGACTCTTTAAAAGAATCCTAAAAAGTATCAATGGGAAGAGTCACGGCTCACAAGAGCTCTACTTGTTATGCTTAGGGTATACTAGAGAAAGATGTTTTACTATGCTAGTTTAAAAAAAAAATATATTATTATGTTTTCCAGTTAGTACATTTCTGTTATTTATTGAATTTGCGTTGTTTACACGTTTAAAAGTGTCTATCCTATTCAGATCCCTATACTGTGATTTAAAAGTGCATCTCTCAATATCTCAAGAAGTCTACATAAAAAAAATTAAAAAATCAGATTTTTAAAACTGGTGCGACTTTCAGCAATAAAGATAAGTCCTGAAGCATTTTAGGAGAATGGTGTCATCAGTTTGCCACATGCGGGAGGAAGCATTTTCTCAGTCTCACCCAGTTGTCACTCAGACTGCAATACTGCAACGCAACTTTGTGACAACTGCAAGTAACAAGGTGTAAGGCTGCAACATCCGTAATATACAAGGGTACAGGTACTCCTAGAATGAGATCCTAATAGGTTGGACTTGATGGACTAATGTCTTTATTCAACCTCAAATACTATGTAACTATGTAACAACAAACTGATAACCGTCAATCTAGAAAGCAGATGCTGATACCTATTGTCTGAATAAAGATGACACCGGTCTTCTGGACATAAAATCACATAATGGTATTAACAGAGGGAGTGCTGTGAACTCTGTGAAAGGCAATACATACTTGTAAATGTTACAGTTACACAATGCTTGCTCTTAACATGAAAAAATATGTCTGATGCCAGGTCTACTTCAAGAGGAGATGAAAAAGAAACACAGCTTATGTATCATATAATGACTGAAGAGAAAAAATTACTTTTATCTAAAACTTGCACATGTTATCTATAACACCAACTTCAGGATAGGCATTTAAATATGACCAGCATGCTGTAGAAAAGGAAAACAGTGGTCTCTCTCTGTAGATGTCTGACACACCTCTGCTATAACTCTGCGATCAGTAAATCTCATGCTCCCAGCTGATTGAAGAGCTCTAGCTCGGACTCAAGGGGGCTTGTCAAATCTCTGCAGAGAGGCCACTGCTTCCACACAAACAGCATATGTCCTTTTTTACAGTATGCTGGCAAGAGGAGGGCTTTTCTACTCAGGATGTGGCTGTTTTCTAAAGAAGATAAACTGTAAGACTTTGTATAGCTTTTGTTTTGATGCACCTGGAATGTTTTTAACTGTTTTGAAAAACAAAAGAACATTGTAAGATGACTATTGCGGCAGCACAGTGGCTTAGTGGTTAGCACTTCTGCCTTGCAGCATTGTGTCCCTGGCCAGGACACTATCTGCATGTAGTTTGCATGTTCTCCCTGTGCTTGTGTGGATTTCCTCCCCCACTCCAAAGACATGGCGGTAGATTAGTTGGCTTTTGTCCAAAATGACCCTAATGTGCGTGTATGTATCCATGCATGTGAGATAGGGATCCTAAATTGAGGGCAGGGACTGGTGTGAATGTACAGTTTGCGTACATTGTCAGCACTGTATAAATACCTGTAATAAATAAATATTACATACATATTTTTACTGCCACTAGAATCTCTTTTGAATAATATATTTAAAGGGTATTTAGTAATAAATGTACATTTAAGTCTGACTAGTTATTTACCTCAAATATCTTCCACTTCTCTCTAACTTTGAATGGTCCTTAAAATCCTCCATCGCTGCACCTCTGGCTATACCTGTCACATCTCTCCTTCCACCTCCGCTGTGAACATGCAGCCCTTGCCAAATTTTCATTACACGACAGCACCAAAATTGTTAACTCCTAATTTTTTCTACTGCTGAAAGCATTAAATCAGACTCTTGTTTTTTTGTTTTGACAGTAATTATATGACGCATTAACCACTGGAACCAACTGTCATAGATAAATTATACAGCTGAATGACAGCTACCCGTCCTGTTGATTCTCCTGTCAGCAAATCGTCCTCTTGAATTTCTTTTTTCAGCACATCAAGTAAATTTTGTGGTGATGAAAGGTGTGTGCTCGCAGGGCTGTGTGTGACGTGAAGGCATATGCACTGTGTTATAACATTGGATTACCTGTGCTAGTAATAAAGAAAAGGAACATTCTTCCTCCTGGCACAGTATATATTAGGGGCTTTCCAATGTCATTTCGTTGATTTAGAAGCAGAGACAAACTAGGAGAGGGGGAACATCATACAGATCTACTAATTTCTGTCTGATTCAGAAATAATTTATTACATCTCTAGCACAGTGATCAGGATATGCTAATTAAAGATCACTAAACCTGGATTAAAAAAAGCTGAACAGACTGAATTATGTCAAGAGCTACTAATAGCATTTACAATAGCTATCAGGCTGATTTACTGAAGGCGTATTTAACAGCAGCCTGTGTCTACTTGAACAAGAAAGACATTTCCCTGAAATCTGATTGGGTATGTGAACACAGGATAGGGTGAAAATAACTGGTTTGGTCAAACATCCCCTATGAATGTAGAAGTTGCTGTTCTTGTACAGATACTGATATTAATGTAACACTGCACAGTCTATTATTGCTATGAAGGGAAAATTATGCAGAAAATGTTCTTATATGGGCCCACGGTCCAGACACGGAGCATGTGGCTGTTCTGTCCTGACTGTGATCGCCAACCTGTGCTCAGTTATGGTTGGCTGATGGCAGTGGATGAGGTTGGTGCATCCACTACCAGCCATAGAGTAACCCTGCTTTAGTTGTAGATTGCTAGGACCGCTGACATCCTAGCAACCAATGACGTCAGGTGTCCACCTCCTCTGCAGTCATTGTTTGCTGTGACCAACGGCGCTCAGGAGTTAAACCTTAAAAATACATTCAAGTACTTTAACTATTAACACAAATATATCTTATTTGTGTATCACTCAGCTGTAGATCCTCAAATCATCTCTGAATTTCCTTCTGCACGGTGGCTACGTTTGTCTTTCCTTCTGCACGGTGGCTACGTTTGTTCCCCATGCTCCCTGTGTGTGTTGTAAAGTAGTCACCGCTCTAAGCTCTCTCGCGTAATAGACTACAGTCTCAATACAAATGAGTAAACTAAACGTGAGATTGTAGTCCATCACGGGAGCGAGCTTGGAGTGGTGGCTTCTTTAAAACACACACACAGGGACCATGGGGAACAAAAGTAGCCACCCTCCAGAAGGAAGAATAACTTTTTAATCGGTAGAAAACAATCATCATTTTGACCCTATCAACTGTTAGAAAATCGAAAGAACGTTCCAAAAACACATTTTTTCAAATTCAATTCTTCTGGTGTTTGGCCAGCTTAAGATGTACAACATTTGTTTGAATACTAGGACTAATGATGGTATCACTGCATTGCATGTGATTGGCCCGTGTTCCCTGCCATCTAATAAGCCAAATATTCTCTGCTCATAGACTTCTATAGTTCTGCATTTTTCAGTCAGTCTCAAAACTGTCTGATGATACTGTGACAGTACTGTGTGGTGTCTACCCATGGACAGTAAGGGATCCATTTATAAAGAATATCATACCGCCGCTTTAAAAAAAATACAAAGGCCACATTTATAATGCAGTGTTCTTTACAAACATGCGTAGAACTTAGCTGGCTTCCAGACTGCAAATGTTATGAATGAAGAGATGAGTGTTAAAAAAAAAAATATGTCTGGAAAGCCCAGTCACATGCCCTGCCAAAGCTTAAAGTGTATGCATACCTTAAAATTAACTTCTCTTATTTACTTCCTTGTTGTTTAATATACCATTGGAAGCATTTTGTTTGTTATATATTTATTTATTAATTTTCAAACATCAATCCAAATATATCACGTTTTACATAGCAAACCAACAGACAACGATAAAACAAAAGTGTTCATCTTGACACAAATTCAGTTTGTCCTGTGTCCCCTGCACACTTCCTGTGTTATCTCAGAGCCCTCCTACTTTCCATCATAAGAGCTTTTGTTCGAATCAGACGGATTTTGCTTTCCCATACAAGTCTATGGGAATGCAAAACCCACTTTAATCAGGTCAAATGCAGATCAGAAGGAGGCCAACTGCAAATCAAATGCACCTTTCAATGAATTCTGAATAGTCTCTCAAGCATCTCAAACTGATGCCATCGACACAAGCCCAAAATCCATCAACATAGACCATTAATTAGCCCCTGTTGACTGGGGATTTCATACATTTTATATTCATCTTCCTTTCATTGGGTACTTGGGGCCTGATTTACTAGCTCTGAGGTACAAATTCTCCCTTCTTTGCGCTAATTGACCAGAAACCTGACCTGGTCCTCTTACCTGCATAGTTGACAGGTTACATTTATTGTACAAAACAGTCCTGATATGTTCATATACGTGTAAAAAGCAGTACAGGTGTATTTTGCTGTTTTAATACATTTTTCTAAATGTTTGACATTTACATTTGGACACTGTATTTAATTATGCAAACTACATATAATTCTCGGTTTTTGTTCTTTGTATTTAGACATGACACAGTAGCCCTTTGTTTGTCCTCTATGTCCAGTATCTCTTCTCTTGTCTGTATGCTCTGGGTGTAATTCTCTGTATCTGTTCTGTATGTATAGACTCTGCACAGTATCTCTTCTCTTGTTCTGTATGCTGTTTGTAATTCCCAGTATCTCTTCTTAGTCTGTATGTATGGACTCTGCACAGTATCTCTTCTCTTGTCTGTATGCTGGGTGTAATTCTCTGTATCTCTTCTTATTCTGTATGTATGCACTCTGCACAGTAACACTTCTCTTGCTCTGTATGCTGGGTGTAATTCCCAGTATCTCTTTTTTATTCGGTATGTATGGACTCTGCACAATATATCTTCTCTTGTCCGGTATGCTGGGGGTAATTCCCAGTATCTCTTCTTATTCTGTTATGTATGGAACCTGCACAGTACCACTTCTCTTGTCCTGTATGCTGGGTGTAATTCTCTAGATTGGTTCTTATTCTGTATATATGGACTCTGCACAGTAGCACTTCCCTTGTCCTGTATGCTGGGTGTAATTCTCTATATTTGTTCTTATTCTGTATATGTTCTTATTCTGTATGTATAGACTCTGCACAGTATTTCCTCTCTTGTCCTGTATGCTCGTTGTAATTCCCAGTATCTGTTCTTATTCTGTATGTATGGACTCTGTATTGTATATCTTCTCTTGTTCTGTATGCTCGGTGTAATTCCCGGTGGAATATATATATATATATGTATGGACTCTATGTGACAAGGATAAGAACACTATCGCATTGTGGGTTGTCAGTGCCTGCTGAGTACGAGTCACTGCATTATCGTGAGACAGCAGATATTGGTTGTTAGTGTATGTGGTGTTACATCATGATCAAATAATCCATTTGAGGCATGCTATGATTATTCAAAAAGGCAGTAAAACGAGATGGGATATGGGGGAATAGATAAGGGAGAAATAAAAAATAAAATCATAAAAACCCCATGGGCAAGTGTTCATAACATCAGGAAAGAACCGGGAACGATAATCAGATATAGGCTTTGTTTGCCTGAAGAAAGGACCACATGGTTCCGAAACGTTGCTTAGCAATGGTCAATAAAGAAGATTGACTAAAATTCAAGTTGAAGTGCGATTGACTTTCTACTAGTTGTATTAATGAAATTTGTAGGAATCGTTTACATGCTGGTCATATTAATCTTGATATCTTCATTAAATCTGCTATTAGTACAGATGAGATGGAAGGTAAATATATTCACTACAGAAAAAGTAACAAGTAAGCTACTGTGTGTGCTAGCGTGAAATAAACTTGAAATGAGAGTTTCTTGATTGGCATTTTATTTCTATTACGGATCATAAAAAGTCTGCAGTGTCAGCAACTATCAAAAAGCATTAAAGATAAAAAGAGTTAAATAGAAGGAAAACATTGCACAACGTGAACAAGACGCTCACTGGCTTTGTACACAGCACAGCACAACATATCTGTCAAAATGGTGTTCATGTATTTATTAACAAAAGTATGATCTCCTGTTTTAAATGGTTATTCAGTTTAGGATTATTAGTAAATAGAATAGTCATATAATATCACTCTGTTATACTTTGCAAAACCTACAGCCTTGGGATGAAAATAAATATTTGATTATACAGTATCTGTTCTATGAAATGTTGTGATTTGTACAGCTCTTCCTTTTGAAACAACTAGCACAAACTACAGCAAGAGCAAAGTTACCAAAAACAATCATTTTAAGTTTTGGATATGGGCAGGGGCATTGTTAACACTAGGGATGCACCAATACCGGTATTTCGATATCGAGTAATTTAAATATTTTTTTTGGTACTCGCCGATATGAATATCGATTCCGGAAGTCCCATTAAGGAAGGCAGGCGGTGTGTAATGACCCATCAGCTGGCTTCCTGATTAGCAGGACAGCTGGGCATAAGGTGACAAGGGACAATGTCGCTGGCTTACCTGTCAATCAGAAAGCCGGGCGCCACGCCATTACACTGCCCTGCTTCCTGATTGGCCAGCTTTCCAACCATCAGGAAGCCGGGCAGTGAGTCATTACACGTTGCTCGGCTTCCTGATTGGCGAGGTGACGAGGGAGCATGGAGCTGGCTTCCCAGCCAATCGGGAAGCTGGGCAGCGTGTAATGACTCGCTGCCCGTCTTCCTGATACCAGAAGTGTCGGGCTAGGCATCAGAGCATTTGGGCGAGTACGAGTACTCGCCCAAATATTCGGCAACGGCACCGATATTAGGATCGGTATCGGTGCATCCCTAGTTAACACCCTTTGTAAGGCTTTTATTCCTGTCTGTACCCCAATGAGGCTATTTCTCAGCACTAGAAACATAGAAGGAAGTAAATAGTAATCTCTTCAAATTGAGCAGACATCCTCTTAGCTTTCACCAGAATGCTGGAAGGTTCCCCCTCACCTTTAGGTCTGGTGGCAGCTGCATACTGTTGGATTTTCCATCATTTGTTGGTCAGTGCTCGCAGAGGTATTAAAACTTCCTCACATTATTCGAAACTGTAAAAAAAACAAAAAACGTTTTAGCTACAAATACACTTTATTGTATAATTGGATAAATCCAGCTGTTGAAATGAATCAGTGTCACAGAATCCAAGTATTCCAGTATCTGTGGGATTTTTACCTTTTCATACAGTATAATAGCTAGCAAAGTGAAAGATGTGGAGTTTTGGCACATTGACACATTCATCTCAATATGTCTATTTTGGTGTTAAAGCTGCAGAAACGGCACTAACGTTTGATGCCCATGTGTCTAGGACACACAAGAGAAATCATTGTATTAGGATTTTTTTGTTTTACTGTAATATAGCACCATCCTTAGGTCCCTCTCAGGTTCTGATGACTTTCTACAAGCTCCTATTATAACTCCTGTGTACGTTTCTAAAACAAATCAGCCTTGTCAAGTTATAAATCATTAAAATAAGCAGTGACAGTTTTATTTTTCAATTCCAATTTTATATATGCATGTCATTTCATGTTTCATGTATAATGTAGGCATTTTTAGAAAATTGTTATGCTGCTACTTTTTGTTTTGATATGTCACATTGGAGTTGATAATTACATAATAGAGGCTGTTTTTTTTCATACTGAAATGGTGACTCAGCTTAGTGAATAAGGTGAAGTTTACCATATTTATTAGGCTGAGCAGTGGTAGACCTAAGGATAAATGGGTCCTGGTGCAAAATTTGTTTTTGGGCCCCCCCGGCTCTTACAATGCCCGCACTGTCCATCTGACAGCCCCACTGACCACCTGAAAGCCCACACTGACCATATGAAAGCCCGCACTGACCACCTGAAAGCCCACACTGACCACCTGAAAGCCCACACTGACCACCTGAAAACCCACACTGGCCACCTGAGAGCCCACACTGACCATATGAAAGCCTGCACTGACCACCTGAAAGCCCACACTGACCACCTGAGAGCAGGAAAACAAGCTCAGGGATCCCACCGATTCTGCATTATGGTGACTTGTATCATTATTTCATTACATATTACAATGTAATAATATTAGAAATAAAGAAGAGCACAATAAATGAGCTTGAAATATCCTGAAACTGCCCCCACTCCCTTCCCTCTCAATACCCCACAACCAATATTTTGTACACCAATGCAGAATGGCATCAGCTATTGGGGACTACAACTCCTAGCAATACTTTATACAGAAATGCAGAATGGTAATGGCTATAGGGGACTACAACTCCCAACAATACTTTTTACAGAAATGCAGACTGGTAACGGCTACAGCGAACTACAACTCCCAGCAATACTTTATACAGAAATTCACAATGTCACCTGCTATAGAAGATTAAAACTCCCAGCAATACTTTATATAGAAATGCAGAATGGCACCAGCCATAGAGGACTACAACTCCCAGCAATACAGAAATGCAGAATAATAAAGGATATAGAGGGCTCCAATGCTTAGAAACACTTTATATAGAAATGCAGAATGGTAACGACTATAGGAGGGCTACATCTCTCAGCAACACTTTATACAGAAATGCTGAATGGCACCAGCTATAGAGAACTACAACTCCCAGCAATACTTTATACAGAAATGCAGAACGGTAAAGGCTTTAGAGGGCTCCAATGCTTAGAAACACTTTATACAGAAATGCAGAATGGCACCAGCTATAGAGAACTACAACTCCCAGCAATACTTTATACAGAAATGTAGAATGGTAACAGCTATAGAGAACTACAACTCCCAGCAATACTTTATGCAGAAATGCAGATTAATTCCATCAGTTATAGAGGACTACAAACATATCACAGAACACACAAAACTTAGGCACATACAGTAGATGATAGCAGTCACCTTATCATGCAGCAGAGAGAGGCAGCGGGCTCTGTATTCAGGTGGCTGATTGCTGGGTCCTCCCTGCCGAGGCCCCATGGCTGCCTCTTGCCCTATCTTGCCACTGGACCTGTGTCTGGGCCTGCTGGGCCCCCCGGCTTGGGCCCTGGTGCAGCCGCACCAGATGCACCGGCATTAGTTCCATCCCTGATGCTGAGTTTAAGATTTGAAAATTAAAGCGAGAAGCTGATTGGTTGCCATGCACAGCTGCTCCAGATTTTGTCTGCTCCAGTTTTGATAAATTCCCCCCCGTGTGTATAGGATGTGAGGAAGCCGAAGGACATTGCATTGCTCCAGGGTAGGAGACAGGAAGGAGGGAGCGCTGTCACAGCTGGCCGACTCGAGTTATCAGGTGAGTATATTTTTTTTATTTTTAAACATAGGCAGAAATGGGCCCCTAGCTCTTGGAATGCTGGGGTAGCCCACAAGAAGGGTTAATACAAATTTTTACCCGGAGTTCTGCTTTAACAACCAAAAGTGTTATTCTGCTAAAAACGTTATCATATCTTGTTTATTATTTTAAAAAGCGAAGAAGAGGAAAAGTAATTGTGAGAATAAAACCAGTTCTGAATGTATCCTCTAATTTTTGGCATATAAAATCTTAATGGCCCACATAATAACTGGGAGTGGGTCAGAGGTGTGTCCATTACCTAAATACATGATGGCTGAGCAGCCTAGGCCTAGAGAACCCCAACATTAAAAATTGGCATGTATGTAACCTTGCCCCATAAAAGACATGGACACCTATAAAGCTGAAAATGACAATACCACAGCTTTATTTGCAGTTTCCATATAACAACTTAAATGTAACCGGTGCCAGTCACAGTTACACTGTGAAAAGTGTCATGCTTGTCCTTACCAGTAGTGTTGGACAGAAAAATTATGATCAACTTTGCTCTCCCCAGTAATACGATGAAAAATGTAGCCAATCACAACAGAGGTACTTTGCATTAACCTAATAGTTAACAGCTACTTACCATGCTTCAGTCAACTAGAAGTTTACTAGGAGGTCAAGGTGCCTTTCTTGTGCTGGAAGGTGTCCCCCTTTCTCATCTCAGAAAGTTGGGAGGTACGGCTAACATTCAATTTGCAAAGTGAGCAGCCTCTACTTCTTTACAAATCAATCAGCACAATAGTGAAGGTGTTGTTCATTTGAAAAAGTTGAACCCTGGAAGAGACCCTTCTGTGCACTTTTTTTCACATGGAGAGCCCATTTAAATGTACCAACAATTTATGTTCTTTATTCATTGCTGGTCTGCATTTTTATTTTATTGGTCATGCACTGTCTGTAATTATTCTCGGTACACTTTAATGCAATTTCCTAATGAATCAAGATCATTATCCATTAACGTTCCGGACTGAGAGAAGTGACAGATGAGCCGTTGAATAAATAGATACTGACAATGCAGATCTTCATACAGACAGATCCCAGGATGGGGTGTGAAGGGATGGGATGAATTAAGATTTGCTGAAAATCAACCCTCATCCAAATACAAGCGAGACGAGCCCCGCCTGTCTCCAACAGTCCAGGAAGAATTAAAAAAAAAAAAAAAACCTCCACAACTTCAGAATAAACACCACAGATGTGGCACAATGATGTCTTGTGGCCTCAACACTTCGTGACCTATTAAGAGTGCATAAAAGGTCAAGGAAAAATAAAAAAAAAAAAAAAACCTGCAGCGATTAAAAAAAATAAGCACAAGCAGCACAGATATATCAGTCAGATTAACAAGATATTCCACATAGCAGAGCTAGGCCTGGAGTATGCCAACGGCATTGACAAATGACGGAGCCAGCTTTATTTGTGTAACAACAAAACGATTGTTAGGATAATACATATAATTAGTGTTATAAAATTAGAATGATAGTTTCTATGCCTCTCAATCACTCTCTGGCTGCCATTTTTCATCAGAAGGCAGGGCTGTCCCTGGGCAGAAAACACATGACTGATGGAAAAGGTGAGAAGAAAAATTCTTGGCATGGTGACAAGTGATAGTCTGGAACCAGGTCATATTAGATATACGTGTGTGGACACGCATACCTGCCAATGTACATCAATTGCAGCTCATTTTATTAATTCATTTATCGTCAGGGATAATCAAAACGTTTGGTGCTGAACCAAAGTTAGCACTTTTAGTATTTGTCATTTTAAATAAAGTTTACCTAAAGCCAAAACATTTTCTTTTAAATAATATAATTGTATTAATTTTTCAAGCAAGGGACAGTATGAACAAGAACAATTTGAGATTAGCCAATGGGCAGCTGTACAAATAACATCACCAATATACAATTAGTCAGGCACAGAGATCTCAGGTCGATTATATAAAATGTTATTGTGGAGCAGAGTTCAATGGGCCTGCGCTATGCTTTATGGGGACACAGCTTGCAAGGGCCCTTGGGCTGTCTCAATTTTGGAACAAACGGTAAAATAGAAAGTAGAGGTCATAAACAAGGGGCTGTGGGGACATAGGGTCAGGGCAAGAGGAAGAAGAGGGGAAGAAAGAATGAAGGGTCTAAAAGGGGTGAATTTCCAGCTAAGGGGGAGACAGGACAGCAGATACATTTTAAAATACACAGAGCTTGTGAAAGTGATCCAGGTACTCTGCGTGTTGGTTTACTTCTCAAATCTGTCATGTATGTGGGCAGTTCCTCAATGTGTTGAATCCGATTGAGTTCAAGTATGCATTCCTTCACAGAGGGCGGGAGGGTCAATTTCCATCCTCTCTGAGTTACCACTGTGGCTGCCATATAGAAAAATGGCAGAAGACGTTTTTTTAGCCACTGAGAGCCAGGGAGTAAAGCTTGTGACCTGTTCGTAGATGCATTTAACCAAAAGGCAGATATCACAGAGCATGTCCACCAGATGTGCAGCATAGTCCCTTGTAGACATGTGCAATTTGTTTCGTTCTGAATTCAAATTCGTACGAATTTCTGTAGATTCGGATGCATCTGAATTTCTGAATGACAGAAACAATGAATCCGAAGGAATCTGAATGTTTGATAATGACATTTAGATACATCCGAATTTCATTTGGAAAGGAAACAAAAGCGGGAGAGCTGTCGATTACCACTCTCTGACTTCTCTGCACTTGTATCTCAAATGAAAACAAAGTAAAACAATATTGTTACAAAATGTAAATAAATAAAGAAGCTGAGAGATCTGTGTTATTCTGTAACAGCTTCTGCTTCTTTGTGGACACTTCCATCCCCAATGTAAAGAATCTGACAGCTGTCACAGAATACACAAATGTATTTAGCTGTTCACAGAAATGTAGGTCTAGTAGGAATGTCAGGGGGGACCCCATGTAAACCCCCTTCAGGTCTGGTAAGAATTTTAAGGGAGAACCCCAATGCCAGAAAAAGGTTAAAAAATATGGGGTCCACCCTAAAATCCCATACCAGACCCTTAATCTGGGCAGCAGCCTGGCAGAAGGCAGTGGGCCGAGCTATAGCCAGCTTGCTATTGGGTATTGCACTTTGAAATAGCCAATAGCGGGAATGGCTGCCTCCCACTGCCTTCTTTCATTCCCAGCGGAGCTGACCTGAGAGAGAGAGTTGTCTTTCAGGTCCGCTCCTCTGCTGATTGACAGAAGGCAGTGGGCAGAGCAATAGTCATTCTGCTATTGGCTATTGCAATTTAAAACAGCCAATAACAGAATGGCTGTTGCCACAGAATGGTCTGCTCCTCTGTGACTGACATCAGGCAGTGAGCGGAGCATTAGCCAGCCTGCTAGTGGGTATTTCAATTTTAAATAACCAATAGAAGACTTTGTTTATTTCTGCCCACTGCCAGATGTAAACATAGCATTGGGGAATTCTTTTTCTTCTTCTTCAATTGTCGGCCAACACTAGAAGGACTTTGTGGGACATTTTTTTAATGTATTTTAAATAAAGGAATTGTAAAAAAATTGTGTTTTGCTTTTTATTCAATTAAATACATTTTTTATAAGGTGTTGTGTGTTTATTTACATTTTATTTAACCCTTGAGTGAATGAGTAGGGGTACAAGTACCCCTTACTTATTCACAATGTGGGGGGTGGCATCTGGGTGCACCCTTTATAAAAGGGGTACCCAGATGTAGATGAGCCCCTCAGCCCACGGACCCCCAAAACCACTGGGTCAGGATTGTGGGGAGGAGGCCCTTGTCCCCATTGGCATGGGAGCAAGGTGCTTTTCCAAGGGGTCCCCCCTGGAAAAGCACCCTTCCAATGCTGAGGGCATGTGGTTTGGTATGGTTGAGGGAGGTGGAGGGCGCTTGCTCGTCCCCCCCCCCTTTCCTACCCTGCCAGGCTGCTGCCTGAACTAAGGGTCTGGTAGGGAATTTTAGGGGGGCCACACTTTTTTCTTTTTTTGGCATTGGGGATCCCCTTAAAATTCCTACCAGACCTAAAGGGTCTGGTATTAATTGCCAGGGAACTGCAGGGTGGTTTTATATTTTTTTTTTTACATCAGGGGTGTTTGTAGTGTCAGGAATTAAAAAGAAACAAAGTAAACATGTATTGCCACTTTTCTGCAATGAATTTTAGTTCACCCGAATCCGAATGCAGAAACGAATTGACTTTCAGACCTGAATCCCGAAAAACGAAATAGCAAAACATCTGAAACAAAACAAATGTTTTGCTGGCTTACATGTCTAGTCCCTTGTTCTGTTTCACATCACTAACAGTGGTCTGAAGTCACCAGCAATATTTTTCTGTAGGGTTCTGGGGAATTTGTACCACCTTGTGAGAATTGTAAGTTTGTGCATCAGACTAAATATTTTGGGAGGTGAAATGTCATTGTAGGTTGTAGGAAAACTGATTTATTTATTTTTGCTGCCTGTGTCACACTGTGAAGATTTCCCTTCACTTCCTACTCCATAGCCAGAAAGCAAGAAAAAAAATCTTTCCAAATAGAGGGATTCTTCTTTATGATACGAGTTACCACCACAAGTGTTTCCACTGGAAAACATCCACACCCATTCCTATGTTAAAAGCTGTGGACTTTTTCTTCACTTTCAGTCCTGGAGCAATGGTCAGCAGGACAGCAAGGATGAATATCCATAATGAACAAAGACAGAGATATTTGGTCCATAAACAAGTGTGTCTATGCCTTTTCTCATGGTATCACTGGCGGAACTACCAGAGTCGCAGAGGTCGCAATTGCGACCGGGCCATGGTGTTCCGCCAGTTGGGGTGGGGGCCAGAGAGGGAGAAGAGCCCCCCCCCCCCCCAAGATAGTGCCGCTCCTTTCCCGCCGCTCTGCCACCCGCAGCATGTACAGGCGGCTTTGCTGGGTTGAAGAAGCTGTCACTTGTCCAGCAGAATGTGCTGCAGGCACCGCCAGACAGCACATTCTGCTGGGTGGGAGAGGACCCTCTCCACTTAGACCCGCCCCCCTGGCCACCGAGATGCAGAAGAAGGCGCTGCAGGAGTCAGGTCAGGTAAGTCTGGACCAGGAAGGGGGGGGGGGGGCGGTAAGCTGGTGGTATTATGCATTGCTGATTTTTATTATAATGTATTGCTTGGATTTATATTCCTGCATAGCTGGTGGTAGTCTGCATTGCTGTATAATGGTTATACAGCAATGTAGAATAGCACCAACTATGCAGGACTACAAGTACCAGCAATTCATTATATTTTTAAGTAGGGATGCACCAGTGCCAATACTGGGCATTTTCACGAGTACTCATACTGGTGAAAATGCCCCCATACTAAAGCAGATACCGGTGTTCCGTCGAGAACGCCAAAGTAGTTGAATATGCCAACCTCAGCATCTGTGCTTGCACACAGACCAGTATTATCAAGGAAACAGGGATTTATTGACAAAGTATTTCCCTTAAATCGGTAATTGTGACTGTTAATAATATGCCACCCATCATTTACTGTCATGGATGGCATATTATTAAAGGTCACAATTAACCATAACAAACTAATACTTTGTAAATAAATGCCGGTTTCCTCATTAATCCCGTCTGTGAAACCGAAGCGGCTGCCTTAGGCCCCGTACTTGCTGGAGACCTCAGCAGCCTTCATGTTAACCATGCGGTGCCATGGCGGTGGGGGGTTGGGGGGCCCTTCATGGTTTCTTGTGTACTCCCCAGTTACAGACAATCAGATTTTGCTGACTTGATGTGTTGGATGTGTGTCCCAACCACATTTTGAATGCAGTAAAAGAAATGCCCGTGAATGTGAGACATGTACAATTTAGCTTTCAGGCTGCTGTTTTTCAGTATTTTATTTTCTGACACCATATTCTGTTTACAATGCGAATCAGCCCAAAAATGACAGTGGACACCCTAGGTTACTTTGGGGCCGATATAAGAATACTGACACTTCTTTGCTTTTTTAATTTTCTCAGTTATTAATGAAAGTTCTAAAAAAAATTGCATAAAAATGACTAATTGAAAAAGATGAAAGACAAATATGTCCCTCTGTAGACTAAATAG
Source organism: Nanorana parkeri (assembly GCF_000935625.1). Classification (NCBI taxonomy): domain Eukaryota; kingdom Metazoa; phylum Chordata; class Amphibia; order Anura; family Dicroglossidae; genus Nanorana; species Nanorana parkeri. Next base: position 135,711 of record NW_017308431.1, on the reverse strand, counting down.
GCTAGATGATCAGCCTAACAACAACGTAACTAGCCTCATCTACCTAATCTGAGCTAGCCCTTTAAAATATTGATTTATAAATGCATTAACCCACATTTGGCTATTTTAATTTGAAATAGCCAATAGCAGACTGGCTATTGAAACCCCACCCACCGAGCAGAAGACCAGACTTGAGAAATAAAGTTGTCTCTAAGTTCCGCTCCTCTACTCAGTGGGCAGGTGCAATAGCCAGTCTGCTATTGGCTTTTGCTGCCCTAGGCAACAGTGCGCCCTAGGTGGCTGCCTAGTTTGCCTAATGGCAGCACCGGCCATGCCCACATCATAGGGTTTACTAAAGCAGTAGAGGCTGATCCCTTAGCAAAGGGAATGTTCACTGTATTTACTTTGAATAACTAACTGAAGACAAAAATAATTAAAATGCTTGCGTCCCCAGTACCCTAAACTCGCAGTTAATCTAGAAGACAAAAACCCATATAAACCATGGTCCAATTAGCTCTAACATTAAACAAAGTTTTTTTCTTGATCTCCTAAGGCAATGGGATACTCCCTAGATCAACAATATATGGAATGATTTATTTTAAAAAATTTTTATTAGATTTTCTATTTAAAAAAACCCATTACCAGTATGCAGGAACAGATTACAAAATGTAGCTGACGCAGCAGCCATTCACAATCCAATGTTACAATGTCATCAACCTACTTGCAGTAGAATAGACTAAACAGCCGAGTCAGTTAGTGAGAGAGTAAAACGGAACGTGGTGACCGAACAAGCTGCCCCTTAACTATGACAGGCACCCTGGTCAATCTATATCTAGTTAGGCAATAAAAAATCATGGCCATGGCTTCAAGGGGCTGGGAAACTAAGCGGGTTCAGGTTGAGTGGGCCTTGCCTGCATTGACAATATTAACCATCTAGGAAATTATCGAGGTAGTATCAAAATGGTGTGGACTGGCATATGAGATCCATGGTCCCCAGATACTCTCAAATTTTGTAAAGGAATCTGTCAAAAGTTCAGTCAACTGTTCGTTGACCATTGTTCCCGTAATGCAATGCTTGACTATCAGAAAACTAAGGAAAGGGGACTTCCAGGACTTGAAAATGGTTTGTTTGGTAGCCAGAAAAATATATGGGAAACTAATCTCTGTTGTCACTTAGAGACACCTGTTATAGGCTTATGCAAAAGTGCTTCCCATGGGCTTTTACATAGATTGCACCCCAATACAGTGTTAATTAGGGCATAGACTCAGATATACAATCGTCTGACCTTGGCACAATGCCACCAAATATGGTACATACTGCATGTTACATTACAGCCACGAAAGCACAATGAAGGATAAGATGGCATGATTTTGTTTAGTTGGGCTTGGAGTGTAATACCATCTAAGCAGTACTTCATACGTTTTTTCCACTGCTAGTACGTTTCGGGAACAAGATGCTATACCGCACCAGATCGCAGTCCAATCTTTATCTAAGATAGGAGAGCACAATTCGTCCACCCATTCAGTCTGATATATAACATTGCCACAGGAGAAATGTGCAGAAAGAGAGGCATCTACTGTATGTTCAAAGGGAGCAAGAGAGTAAGGTGGAGTACCATGACAGCATAATGTGTGTATGTAATTTTGCAGTTGGAGGTACCGAAATAGTTCTGACTGTGGTACCTGAAAAGACGACTGAAGTTGGGCAAAAGAGCAAATCTCCTGGGGGTATGTAATGAAAATACATCCTGAAAGCCTGTTTCAGTCCACCATGAAAACACTCCTGGGCTATCCATTCCTTGCTTAAATAAAGGGCATTTGGAGAATGTCAAAAGAGGGAGGTATGGTGAAATTAGTTGGTCAGAATATTTCACTTATATGGAGTTATTTCTTATAAATATCCAAACAGTAGCTACCATAGTTATATATTCTGCATTTAGAAACACAGACACACTTTAAAAGGAACCTACTCAGCTGTCTAGAACCAATACTGGTGAAAGTGTTCCACTGTTTGACAGTTATGTTAAGAGCCCCTTCCATATGTGGAATTTAAAACTGTCTAGGGGCAGTTGAATCACATATACAGAGCCAACTGCCCTCCAGTGTCTAGGGGCACCTTATATCTGTCTGCAGTACTGAGATCTTGGTTTACATATAAAACTTGGTGCCCCCTCCTTCAATATCCACCCAAAACAACTCAACAATATGCTCCTTTAAAAATAAACCTCTTATACAAAAACTATTTTTGAATGTTTTTAAACTATTTCTACATAATGCAAATTCATAAAATTGTTGGGTTATTTTTCATCATGTCTCCTTCTTGGCAAAACACCCATAACTGAAGAATGGCAAGCTTAAGGGCTTTCTGAGAGACAGTTTACCTTAAACCTGAAGCTTAAAGTTTTGGCATTATGTCAGGCTGAAAAGTACAGACAAATTGTGCAGTAAGGAAATGTTTATTTTTGTTATTTATTATACAATAATTGTGGAAATAAATATTGGATGTGCTTTTTTTTTACGTTAAATTAATAATTTACTTGAACATTTATTTTTTACTAAACTGTTCACAGCACCAGAGAAATAAAGTTTAGCTTTAAGCTTATGGTAAGCATAAGAATAAACTGCTTTAAAAAAGCTCCGGAAAAAAATAAAAATGAACCCTTGCAGTGGGACTTCCCCCATACTGCAAGGTATACTCACCCAATCCATGTCCTGCCTGGCTGTTAGATTGGTCCCTGAAGCCTCATCTCCCCCAGGCTCTGGTGGTCTAATGTCCCAATGAGATGATCCTGTCCCAGCATTGTATTTTTATCTCCTGGCAAGACATACCCTACCATGCTGCGGAATTCTAAACCAGGTAGTTAGTCATAGGATACTCAAATTGAATAGAAAATGTAAGTAAATAAAATATATATCTATTTAATATACTCAAGGTGCAAGCACTGAGTGTATGGGGTTTAGGCACTGTATCTAGAAAGGATTCAGTACTTGCTATGCACTGTAAGTTGTATGTGTTAAGTATAAGAACTCAGGATAGGCTACTTTCAGACACTAAGGAAGTTTTGTTAGATGCTTTAAACAGGATGGAGGTGATCTGGATGAATAGAGTGCCTCATCAAGTGTAAAAATAATTAAAATAATACAAATCAAAAGCATGGCAGTTATGGTTAAGATTTTGGGAGAAAACTTAGATGACCATGAGGATAACATACAGAGGTTTATTAATTAAAGGAGTACAGACCATTCACTCAGTAGATTAAATGTTCAAGTTGCAATCTAATGGGGTTATTCACAGAGCTGCCGAAGGCAGCCGAGTGAACAACCGACCCGAAGTGAAGTGAGCCGAACGCTGTTTGGCTCACTTCAGGCTTGTACAGCTGAAATCAGCCGTACATCTGCTTGCTTTGGCTGACTTCATTTCAGCCAAACATGCTCAGCATGTTCGGCTGAGCCGTAGTGCAGAAGGAGTTAGACCCAGCCGATCCAACATCTGGATCGGTTGAGCCGAACCTGCAGCAGGCTACTCGTTGTCGTTCGGCCTATTCTCATAGGGGCCGAACGGCAATGAGTGAATATCCGAATGCCACCAAGCGACATTTGGCTATTCTGCTCGGGACCTCTGTGGTACCGAGCAGAATAGAAAAACAGTGCAAAAAGTAGAAGAAAAAAAAATTAGAAAAAAATGTTTAAAAAGGTAAATAACTTTCAGCGCATCATGCCCAAACACCCCACCTTTGCCCTCCTTAACTGTAAGCCAGCGGGGCTCCCGACTACCACCTTTAAATTGTGCCTTCACATTCTGATGGCCGCAAAACGAGAAATAGCTAAATCCTGGTTGTCAAGCACGCTCAGCATCTCTAATCTCAGAAGGCATGTTAACTGGATGATGGCACATGAGAAACGGACTGCACAGGTGGAAAACACCATGCGGAAATTTGAGAAAATATGGTCCCCTTGGATCGAACATTTTATGCCCACTGATGATCATCGTCGCCTTCTCACCTTGTGATAAAGAGATCACCTCACCCCGCCCAACTCTCCCCTCCTTTCTCTTTTCCTCCCGCTTTTCCCCCACCTCTCTATACTTTCCTGAGACCTCTCCCCTATACCCTCTGATGTACCTATGTTAACGGGAACGTCGGACCCGGAGAAGACTGACCTTAGCGCCAACTGGAATTTTTATACCCCCCTTACATACCTTTGACATTGCAAGACCATCAGGCCTCCCTGGTGGAATCCAGTACCATTATTTTTCGAAGTAACCACATACGGTGTTTAACGAACCATCTTGAGCATACAAGTGTACATGTTTACTGGATCTACCTGGAAGCTGGTTATTACAGCTGGTACCCGCCTCTATGGTCCGAAATAGATGAATGTTATCACCCTGTACATTGGAATTGTATGTACTTGTTGTTATCTGCTTTGTAACCCTGCTACATTTTATCTACAATAAAAATGTATTTGATAAAAAAGGTAAATAACTAATAAATCCTAAAAAATAAATAAATATTTTTTTAAAAAGTAAAAAAATAAAGTTCATTGAATGAAACAAGATCATTGCAAAAACAAAAAACAAAAAAAAGATCAATGAAAAAAAAGAAAGTTGTCACTGCTAGCCCCGCCCGGCTGTTTCCTATTGGCTGGGACCTGCTAGAGTCTTCGAGCAGGTCCCGGCTAATGAATAACAACTGAGCGGAGCCAGCCATGATGTCACATACAAATGGACATAATGCTTTATTTTATGAAATTGTGTGACTCGTTTTAGGAAAGAAAGGAAAAAGCATGCTCCTTTTCTTGAACACTGATAATTTGACATACAAGTTTTGAAGTTAATGTCTGATAATGACTGCAGCTCCATGACTTTACTGAATGTATAAAACGTTTAAGATTTTATAAAATAAAAATTGTTGTCCTTTAACAGATTAATCATTTAAATCTTTAAAATTATAAATAGGCAAATAATGCTCCTGTTTCCAGTTTTGATTCATACAGTACATGAATGTGCCCATTTTTATGAGAACATAATGACGTAGTGTATTATACCTAGAAATTATTTTGTTATTTGTGAAAGTTATTATTATCTCTAAATTGCATCACTTTTCTGTAATTGCTTAATTGCAATACACAACTAGAATAACATTTTTACAAGCAATCAGCTATGTATTATACTCATGGTTCAATTATCTTACTAATTCTCATATAGCACAAAACATGTCTTGTACATCTTGCTTTAGCCAGTGTTATGTATAAAAAAAAGATGGACTTCAGAATGGATGGCTCCTTTCTGCCTAAACTTTAACATTCCCACCATCCAGAAAGGTACTGAAGGTTGCTGTTTTAAGAAGGAGAAGCATATGTGTTGGACTTATATATTAAATGTGTCTACGTTTCAGTACTCGGTGTAGGCCCCTTTTGCAGCACTTACTGCAATTACTTTTGCATGATATTCTAATTATTTGAGTTTCACCTGTATGTGTTCTCTATTTCAGCCAGTCAGATTGTCCACTTAAAGGGGAACTTGACCCACCAACTTAATGTTCTTCCAAAACAGTTTCCTTTAAACACTTGAAGACCAGGTGTTTACACACCCTTCCTTTTCAGGCCATTTTTCAGTATTCAGCGCTGCGGTACTTTGACTGACATTTATTCTGTCATACAACGCTGTACTGAAATGAATTTTATAGCACATTTTGGGGACGCGTAGAGCTTTCTTTTGGTGGTATTTAATCACCACTGGGGTTTTTATTTTTTACTATAATAAGGAAAAATTACTGAAAATTTTGAACAAATTTTTACATTATGTTAGGGGGACAATTATTATTACCCAATGTTTTGGTAAAATATAAAAAATGGGTAAATAGACATGTATTGTCTATACTGTATGCAAAGTAAGCTACATGCATTCTGTGTTTGGCCATACACAGAATTATATCCGTTAGAATCTTCTGAATCCCACAGTTTTGAAATATTTTCTTCTTTTACTCATTTCTCAGAATAGAATTAATTAGTTTCAATATCTACGCTGTTTTCTGCACACAGATATGAATTTGTCGCTGCCTGGTGTTGTGCAGATCCCTCATGTTCCCTGTTATGTGCATATACTGTATATGTACTTCATTTTTACTTTTTAACCATCAATGAATTGACTTTGTCTATTAGTAGTGAAATACTTTATGCCCTTAGGAAGGTAACACATTAGTTGCTTCTGTTGATGGCTGGATAGGGTGTGCTCAACACTGTTACAGAGTAAAGAACATTTCTCTATGTTGCGTTTAGCTTGTTGCCAGTTAATGTTACTTCAGTTCTGGGAAATAACCTTTTCGGAAACAAAGAAAAGAAACATTTTTAACATATTAGGCTTGAAGCCATAAGTCTGTGACTCATTTTTGGGCTCAGTTTAAGGAAAATTGGTATGCTTACATCAAACACAGGCTCCAGGTTGTCTACTTCTGGAGGATATCTCTGTGCCACACCTTGATTGATAAACATTGACCTAGAGGATGGCATCAGGAATGGGGCACTACTGCTAGAGGATATCACTTTGATACATCTTGCTTGGTCTACGTGGACTTGTGGAAGGCATCAGTAATAGGGCAATGTTGCTGGAGAACTTCACCGTGGCTTCACCATTGGCTTGAGGATGGCTTCAGGAATGGATCAGTGCTGCTGGGCTGACTGGAAGACATCAGTCTGTTGAGGCAGTAATACCTAGGGAAAAAGTAATAACACCCTAGCTGCAATATTTACAAAAGATAAATAACTACATTTTATTAAAGGGAACATGCAACATTGCAAATGTTCATTAGTTTAATTCTTTTGCAACCAGGAGTGGAGTTCCATGCTGCTTGTTCCATTATACAAACAGGCTCCTTCTGGCCTAGGCTCGTAAATAACATATTTTGTCACTAGGTGAAGCTCTCAGCTCATTTTCACATGCATCAGGGATGTACAGGGCCTGGCTGTGTGGGTGAAAAAACCCCCTTTCTATAAAGCTCTGTATAGTGCAAGTGAGTGACCCCCAAATAGATTTTACCATTCTCACACAATAGTTTTCCAATTTTTAGTACACTTTTACTGGAATTACTTTAGTTTTTTCTGTTTCACTTTCTAAAAAAAGATGGCCACCCAAATCCCACAAATCCCAGAATTACCAGTCCATGAGTTGAATGAATGATTCTCAAATAAATATAAGCATTCTTACTGTGGCCCAGTAAAAATATAATTTTTCAATTCATATGGCCATATACCAACGCAGGTATACGGATTACCTGCTAAACAAGAAAAAAATCAAACAGATTCCTCCCCCATGTTCAATAGCGTGGATGGACAAATCTCTTGCTCTGTCTACTGTATTCTGACAGCGGGCATCTACCACTGTCAGAATACATAAACAGTGACTGCAGCTAATTAGGTGCAGTTACTTTTCTGACGAAAATGTTCAATCTGGTTCCTTCAACAAAAGTTGACTTTTGTTGAGTTGGAAGGGCCACCCACTGTTAGAATTTCTTACAGTATATGGCTAGCCTTATGGATATTAATTTAGGTTTTTCTGGCTCATTTACTGAAGAAGAGGGCCACCCCCAATCCTAACTCTGAGCATTACCAGTCCAGAAGTGACTGACTGACTCCCCCCACCATATACATTATATAATTCTTACTGTGCCCTGGGATATATTTTGTTAATTTATGAGGTTACTTTTTAGGCTTTTATGGTTCTTTTACTAAAGAAGATGGCCACAAAAATCCCTCAAATCCCAACATTACCAATCCAGAAGTGAGTGACTGATCCCAAATAATTTATACCATTTTAACTGTGCCCCAGGATACCATTTGTTAATGTATTGGCTGTCAATCTATAAGATTCGTTTTTGTATCACTGTCTTAGAAAAAATAGCCATTGGCTGTCACACCACGTGTCTCTTCCTGGATGCCTAGCCCACACAGCCATCTCAGAATTGTGGTCTCCTGCAGCTCCCACTGCATGCTTGCATGGACTGCTTTTTATTCGGGCTGTGGAGGGTGCAGATGGGAAGAGGATGTCAGATGGTCTGACACCCATCTTTTTTTTTGTCACATACGTCACTGCCTAGCAACGCAGGACTGAGTAGATAGAGGGCCGGCTGGAGCTAGGTAGCAGCTGTCAAACATTTTTATGCAGAGTGGCAATTGACAGGAATGATGTGGCTGGGAGCCCTGGGGAATGAATGATTGGCAAAGAGAGGCAGGCATGGCATTGACAGGTATATTGACAGGCAGAAATTAGTCATTAAAGGGGTTCTAAAGCCTCCCGTTTTTTGCCTATATCTACTGCTTGTCACACTCTCGACTAGAGGAAGCCACGACCACGTGTCAGAGTGGGGAAGATGGCCGCGGTCGTCTTCGTCACCCGATTTGGAGTTCGTGAACAGAAGCAAAATTTTGCTGAGCTTCCTGTTCACAAACCGAATTGTTCGCGAACAGAAGCATTCGTGAACCGAGGTATTACTGTATATATATATATTTAGAAGAGGGGCAGACTTAATTAGTATTGGCATCAGAAAACCATGCATAAGACAGGGACATCCAGGAACAGTTCAAGCAGGTTTGTCCAACACTTGTATTTTGCAAGGCCACAAACAAACACAGTTTCAATGAGAGGAAGAAGCAGCACAAGGAGCCAATTAGTTAATGTGCCAACAAAGAACATGCTGATAGCAAGAGAAAGCAGAGTGGCATGTTTTGTTTGTTTTATGCTACGGACCTTGCAGTTTAAAGCTCTCCTTTATTAAAATATATATTCTCCCGTAGGACCCCATAACAATCTACAAAGTTATAGCCATTACATACATATGTATGAATTTCATAGAATCACCTAACTAAAAGACATCAACTCAGATTTGTATCGGACAGTATTTAATGTAGATTAATAACGATGGAAAATCAGGACAAAATTCCAGGTAAATGGGTGTATTTTTGTTCATGCATTTTAATTGATGTAATCATGAATTTTAATTAACATTTTAAAGGTGATGTGATACATGTGATACGTTTGGTGGTTAAATGTGATTTCTTACACTGATAACTTTTGATCTTTTATACAAACCCAGTGCAGGAATAGATTATTAAAATAATTGTCAGGTATACAAACAAAGAAAAAAGATTGAAAAAAGGAGATAAGCAGTGTTGGTTCTTTGTACATACTCCCTGTGGCAAAGTTACAATATATAAATAGTTAAGAAACATAGATAAGAGATATTAATTAGATATTATGCAGATTGCCAACCTAACCCATCCCAGTGCACATCTGAGTAACTATTGTAGCTTTACCTGGAAGCAATTAGGTATTTGGCTTTCCGGGTTTGCTATAGCATTCTACAGACTGTATTACATATACTATAGTTTTTGATGTCCTCTTACTATTAGCCATCTGCATATCAGGCATGCAGCTAAATTCTCAGTTGAATAGCTGCCAGTAAAAGAGATAATCTACAAAGAGAATGTATGGTTTTCAAGCAGTCTCAGAAGGGTGACAGACTTGCAGTGGCACAGAAGAATAGCAAAGCACAATCACTGTACACCACTGCTAAGCCATATGTAAGTATATGTATGAGTTTGCATTATATTAAGAGATATAGTTGCCACTATGTACATATGTATATCATTACAAACCAGACATAGAAACAAGATTGCAATTTTTAGATACAATCTTTTGTGACCAGCAGTTATTGTAGACTAGGTGTCCAGACCACATTTAACTAAGTATGCGTGCATTGGTTAATTTGACTTTAACTCTATTTTAAAAGGATTAAGGTTGCACATCACACAGATAATGTTTGCTGGAAATTTGTCAGTATGTATCTTACAAAAATAAAATTGTTTTGTTTTTGTTCGTATCTCTGTTGTAGAGATTTCCCATCACTTCCTGTCCTGAGCCCAATAGGGACACAGAAAGCAATAAGAACCTATATCGAATAATCTAGAAGTAAATAAAAGGTTTTGGCGGCACATTTATTTATTATTTATTTATTATTGGTATTTATATAGCGCCAACATTTTTACACAGCGCTTTACACAGTGCATATTCACATCAGTCCCTCCCCTCAAGGAGCTTTCAATCTATTTGATTAAAATCATTTATTACATGGACTTTATTTTTTCCCCCAACCATTCTTTTTGCTATATGATACACTCTTTATTATGTCATATAAAAATGGTCAAATTGAGTCAAATTATTGCAATTAATTTAAATAGCACTGACACACCAATCACACGCATACTCTAGGTTTCATTTGGGCATTATTGGAGTGTGGACTGAAGCTGGAGCTCCCATAAAAAAATTAAAATGCTATGAAGAGTGTATATGGTGGATACGCCAGTGCTGCAAGGCAGCATTGCAGACCACTGAGCCATCATACGGCTTGAAGGCACACTTAAAGAGAACCTGTCACCACTGCAGCATTTTTTAGGAGAGTACAACATGGAAAAATGTGAGAAAGGTACTAATCATCCACATGCAGTTATGCTAGCCATACACAGCTCAAATTTTGGTCAATTTCTGTGAATTATCTGGAATGGTGGGGGCCCTGCCAACACCACCCTGCTCCACAAACTTTAACTGAAATAATTAAAGGAGCTGGGTGGAAAATAGTTGGCCGAACAGGGATTGCAGCAGTTTATGTATTCTGACAGGCGCAGGTTCTGTCTATCATAATCCAAAAGCTGTCAGGGGTGATTTGGCCAACCACGCTATTTGGTGTGGATGGGAGAATTAAGTGATTTCTCTTGTTCAGCCCAGCTGGGGAGAAAATCTTTACATGTATGATCAACTTTACTTAGCCAAAACAGTGTATCTTATCAGAGCTAGAGCCTCCATTTACTTCAGGAGTGTCAGGACAAACAGGATTAATGATTATGGTGCTTTTGCACAGTTCTATTATTCCTAGATAGGATTGTAGTCCGCATGTTCAGCGACAGGGTCTCTATAAATGCATGAAATACAAAAAATTAGGTTTATTTCCTATTGATCTTGACCTCATTTAAGCACAAAAAGTATATAGATTTCCTTTGAAATACATTTTTTAATTGCAATATGTATTTCTGTTTTTAATGTACAGCAGATCTAAAGCCCAAAACATTTTTTTTTTGTTCCCAACAATTTAAAACGTGAAAACCCTCCCCTCCCCTCCCAAAATTTACAGTCATTACATTCTGTTCTGCAGCAGTCATGCTCCTACTCCGCCCCAGGCACTAAATGCAGCTACTTTTAATCCTTCTGTCAGCTATGAATATGAGAACGTGTTATGCACTGGGGTAATGAGGGCTTCTGGGTAGAGTCCAGCCATCCAGCACACAGTGTTATTTCTGTGGCAATTAGATAAACAGTTCCTAAACTGGCATCAGCTCCTTACTAAGGACTAAGCATCGCTCCAGCAGGCTTCACAATTGATTTTTAAAACCACTCTTGTGTGTGGCAATAACAAGTTAGTAAAACCATTATTTGATTAATGCAGTGAGGATGTCATGTAACATTTTATAATATGCATTTTTTTTCTACATCTTTCAACTTATAGTATTATTACACAATGGGAGAATGAAGAAACAATATTGAATGTTTGTGTGGAAAATGAAGCTTCTGAACAGTGTCTGACCAGTGTTCAGAAGCTTTATTAAGAAATGCAGTGTAACATTGTATTTACATTGTATTTACTTGTATTTACTTTAATCAACATATTAAACACTATGGGGGTGATTTACTAACCTAAACACACACACACACCAGGTGTGTGTGATTTTCACACAGCAAAACGTATTTATCAACCAAAAAGTCTCTAAAAGCATATTTCCACTAATGCCATATATGGAAAAATCATGCACATGATGCATATATAATGCTGCTTCACAGTTTAGACAAAAATGGTTAGCTCATGCATTTACATTCCTGCATTCATCAATGCAAGCAACACAACATAGAGCTTTCCTTCTCTATGTATACATGAAATATAGCATGCTGTACACTCCTTCCATCACCAATCACCAAACATATTAAACTACTTTGAACACAAGAATGCAACATTCGAGACAGCACACTGTTTAAGATGCAAAGCACCACAGACCAATAGCACGTGTACTGAAAGCTGGTGCCATGATGATATTTTGTATTGATGATGTATAAAGTCTGACTTTTGAATAAGGGCACCAGACTGCATTGAACTAAACTACTCCCTCATACCTCTACCTTAAAGTGACACTAAACTCAGAAGTTAAATCTTAAAAATACATTAAAGTACCTGAACTATTAACAAAAATGTATTTTATTTGTGTATCACTCGGCTGTAGATCCTCAAATCATCTCTGAATTGGTGCTGACACTGTCCTTCCTTCTGGAGGGTGACTACTTTTGTTCCCCATGGTCCCTGTGTGTGTTGTAAAGTATCCACCGCCCCAAGCTCACTCCTGTGATGGACTACAATTTCAGTACAAATTAGTATACTGAACGTGAGATTGTAGTCTATCACAGGAGCGAGCTTGGAGCGGTGGCTACTTTACAACACACACAGGGATCATGGGGAATAAAAGTAGTCATCCTCCAGAAGGAAGGACAGTGTCAGCACCAATTCAGAGATGATTTGAGGATCTACAGCTGAGTGATACACAAATAAGATAAATTTTTGTTAATAGTGAAGGTACTAGAATGCATTTTTAAGATTTAAGTCCTGAGTTTAGTGTCACTTTAATATATATTATATTCCATGCAATAACAGCTTACTAGTTCATACCACTCCAAAGACATGTATTCATTCATCAATAAAAAACAGAATATTTTAATTGTTAAATTGATGTATAGTACCCTCGAAGAGCAAGATAAGACACAAGATGTAAGCTGCAGCAGATATGATCTTTTTTTTGTACAGTGGTGTGTGGTAGTGTTTATAAAACTATATGTTCACACCGGAACTTTTGAAGCTTTTAAATTGTGCCTGTTTACATAAGAGTGCTTAGACGCCTGTAGCTCATCACGCGGAGCTGGCCATGGGCTATTTTTAAAGCAGAATGGGGCATTTTTAGATGTCAACGGAAAACTCAGAAAACTCCTGAATATGCCTGAATATTAGCATTTTTTCAACGCTAGATAACCATCTTTTTCGTTTTCCATTGGCTAAAACAAAAACACTCCAACCTAAATATGCCAGAAGCGCACAAAATACATAAATAAAAACAATCTAAAATCATCTGTAGAATGACAGTTGAAATCAATCTACTCCCCTGATCCTCCCTTCTCCTTCCTCTTTTCTCCCTTTTCCAAGCTTGTAGATGGACAGTTTCTGGAGACTGCGCTGTCCCTTGTGATCTTGTACTGGGCAGGAAATTTAGGGAAGCCAAGCTGTGTGAGTTGGAGCTGGTTGGAAACAAGATGACTGGAAGACATCAGCCAATAATTTAAAGAAATACGTTGCTGGGCATCTATATTTGATCGATTTTGATTCATTATTGAAAACATGTGTGAGAGCTTAATATAAGTTTAAAATGTATGTGAACCCTAATGGTTAACTCTTATTTGCTCCCTTTTGATCTGTCAAAGAAACCTTTGAAAATGTTTAATTATACAGTAATTGTTACTGCTAAAAATGAGCTATAAAATCCCTGTTGGGTGGGCTGGTCACACCCCTGCACACCTTGTTACCTGTTAGCCACAATCTGCTGTCCGCCTCCTCCTCCTGCATCCTCCCTCTTCCATCGCCGGGCCCTGTCTCCTCTTCCATTGCTGGGCCCTGCCTCCTCTTATGTTACTGGCCCCTTCTCCTCTTACATCGCCGTGCCCTGCCTCCTCTTCCGCTGCCGATGCCGGGCCCAGCATCCTCCTCCTCAGCTGATGGCTGTCACTGACAGAGCAGCGGCTGTGAGGAGGAACGTGCCGCTGCACAAATCACTGACAGGTTGTCAGTGATCTAACAGCGACATGTTTCTCCTCACAGCCAGCAGTGACAGCCAGCAGCCTGCGATGCCATAGTGACCCAGGCGTCCCGCACGGCTTTAGGGGGATGTCCTGGCCTTGTGCCCTGGGCCCCATAGCGACCGCCTTGGCCCCATAGCGACTGCCTGGGTCGCTATGGCGATTGTTACGCCACTGATGACAGCGGCGCACCTTCATAGGTATAGAAAAGTGGGTGAGTGTTGTCACCCTAGGGAAGAATCACCCAGTAAAATTTAAGCAGAAAGAAAGTTTCACAAAGGAAAACTAATACATCCCCCACAACTAAGTATGGTAAACTGCAATGTATTTATTTATTACAGGTATTTATATAGCGCTGGCACTTTCACATAGAGCTGCACATTCACTGCTCTCGAGAAGCTTACAATCTACGTTTTGTATCTCACATGCACACATATAGGGCTGATTTAGACAGGAGCCAATTAACCTACCAGCATGTCTTTGAAGTGTGGGAGAAAATCAGAGTACCCAGAGGAAACTCGCAATAAATTACATTATTTGTTCTTAGGCTTAGATATACTTTAAGATCATCATCATCACCCATAATCAACAAAATGATTGGGTCCCTTCCTACGTTTTGGTTTTCAGTGCTGTGGTTGGCTTCTCAGTCTTTTTGCAGCCTGTGTAAATCTCCTATTTGCCCAGAAAATCTTTTGTCACTCTACATTGTATATAGCATTACATAAAAAAGCGAATCGCTTTAACACATATATTTTTTTAAATCCTCTTCTCCTTGATAGCTCTATTATTAGCTTCCCTTTCCCTTCAAACAACCTCTATAAATTTGATGTAAAACAGCTCAGTACGTACAACATCCACATGTCACTGTGTTAAATGCTTGTAAAACCATACACATGCAAAAGAAAAAAACATTTAAATCATAGGAATTCTAAGACCACAATGTTTTATGAAAGCCTCCGTGACCTCTATATTTTTAATGTGACTAATAGTGCTTTAATTTTTATGGGGCTTTTATTTGAAGTGTCTATTATTCTTAAAGCCTAACTTACCAATTCAACTGCACATCATGCTTAGATAACTTTACCCAAAATGATTTAGTGTATCCTAATGCATGTCTTGGATTTTTATCTTGAAAATAATATAGGCTTTTGGTAGAAGCAACAAATATTCACTAAGAAAAATACATTTTAGAACGGGTTTTAAATGCTTTACTGATTTTTTAAACTGTAAATCTTTTTTTACATTTGTTCTTTAGATGGTCAGTGGTCTAATAAATGTTAAATGAGGCAAGTAAAACATGTGTTCCTTCCTCCTCTTTAATATTTTTGCAGATGATTAATCTTTGCAATTCATGACTGTATTTTTGATTATATATTACAAATGAAGGTTGTGCACACATTCTTTTTTACGCAGAGCATGCATCGTAACAATTCCCTGTGAACAAAAACAGTAAAGCGTGAAATCACACCACACAAAAAAGTGCACAAGGGTGCTTCATCTAAAGAGGAAGGGCCATGAGTCCCTAAACCCCCTGGGGCACAAGGATCCTGACAGGGTACCCTGCTCCACCTAGGCCGAAGTTCCTCCAAGTACTTGGTGAGGGCTCTCCCAAAGAGAGAACTTGGTTGGGGATAGGCAAAAAGACCTGAAGGCTACTGAACCTATTCCCGAACATCAGGACAAGCCTGAAGGCACCCACTTCCCCTGTCTTTCTGTGGGTAAAAATATGCATTAGTGAATAAATAAGTGCCATAAAAATAAATAGGCGCCATTTGCTAGACAAGGCAGCCCTTCCAGCCTAAATGATAAATAATTGCTCTGAGCTAGCCAAAAGACCTGCCCAAGAAGCATAGTGTAGCAAAAAACTTGGAGTGCTGTAAACTAGTGCTAGTGTCACATAGTAGGGTCCCAAACCCATGGAGATTCTCTGGGACCCCTGCCACCCCCAGGTGGCATAACACCATGGATTCTCTGTCTTCCCAGCCCATGGCCAGACCAGGTATACCTGCTCATATCAGAAGGCACTAGGTCCCTCTAGATTCCAGCATTAGGAAATTATTCCCGGCCTCCACCTTACTCAGGATGCTCTACTTTCCTTCCCACCTCCAGGATCCTTCAGGACCCCCATCATATCAATCAGAGTACTCTGCAGCAATAACACAACATTTCCCCTTCTGAGCACTGATAAGAACAGATACTACACTCGATCTTAGCCAAAAGGCTGCTGTGTATAATAGTTTCATCCACACAAACATGTTTTGTATAGAAAGGGCAAGTCTAGGACTTTTGCCCATTTTGTTTGCTGTCAGTGCCTCCTTTTGGGGAGATTGTAGCTCACTTACAGTGCCGGAGACATCCTTTTCTAGACTTACAATGTGTCACAAGGACAGGAAATTATCAAAGTGCTCCCTAACAGGGTAATAGAATAAAAACTTTGTTTGTTATGTAATGTTGAATAAAGGATTGCAGTAGGCACAAAGAAACCATTCCATTTGCATTGTCTATACTGCCATGGGCTACCAAATTAGGCACCAACTTCCTACATGTGTATCTTTCCTTATAAAGTGATAGGCAGTTTCCTATACTGCATTTGAATAGTTGTGCTATCCTTCAGTTTTCTACAGAAAATGAACAATATAGGTGGGCCTCCGGGACATCTACCAGGCCTCTTGGCTCCTACCTAGGTTGGCTTGTAGATGATCCTGCCCTGAAGTTAGGGACAGAGTGTGGTCATATTGTTATTGTCCTTTATTTATAAAGGGCAATGGAACAGGTTCACCCTAATGCTTATACATACCCCCAGCCTCCTTTGCTCCCCTGCCGTTTAATTTGGCTGCTGGGAGTGAAGCAAAATGCCAGGTACTTCTGGGTATGGGCTTCATGTGTCTCACTCATCTTCCTCACACATGACAATGCTGGTGTTTGATAATTGACTGCTTTGGCCGGCCCTTCAGCATTGTCACATGGGAGAAGAGAGTCCTAAGCCCTGTGTAAGCTTTCAGTTGTAACTTGGAAGCCTGGGGCTGTGTGTTTTGTGAATGGCCTAGAGTAGAGGGTGGCAGAGACACACTGGGGTCTTTAATACATGCAGCACTTTTTCCGAGCAGCCCAGTAGTACAGTGGGAGTTGTACTAACCCTGGCATGTAAACAAGCAGATTTATACATGAAAGCCTGCCCGATGGGAGGATGCTTTTGAGGCAACAAAATGTGTAACTGCTTTACTCTTGGTAAATGTATTGTGCCTGGAGTTGAGCTTTAAAGCAACCTGACAACAACAACAAAAAGGTCTTTTTAATAATTTGTTTTCCTAGAGAACCCCTTTATTAACCCTTATTTTACCCTAATCAGCCCTAATTAACTGCTTCTTTTCCTTCTTCATGTAGCAATAAATGTATCTTGTTTATTTCTATTTCTCATTCTTTTAAATGAGCCCCTTTGTGTGGTACACCTTTTTTAACAAATAGGAAGCTAGCCTTTCCATGAAAGGGATAGTTAGTCATTTGTGCCCCTCTAGGTCTTCCCAGTTTGCAGTACCTCAGCTAATAATAATGTTATACCACTGCACAATATGTGTAATGTAGTGATTCTTATTTAATCTACTGCGGCTTGTGCACTTGTCATTGCAATTGTTAGAATTAGACAGAACTACACCTCTCAAATGCTTATGTTAGAGCTTACTTCAGTAAACACATTGAAATCATGTCTCACCTATTACTTAAGTGTGCACATATTTAGACACGTCTGTCACCGGCAGATCATCATGCAGACTTTCGTCTGGTTATTTTTCAAGTATTAGTGTGATTTTTCTTACCTTTGCTACAAATAATGTTAGACAGATAATTGTACTTTTCTCACAGTTAAGCTGTTACTGACAGATTGGACAGAGTGTTTCCTCATTTTAAGCAGGGAAAGAGATTATTAGGCATTCCAGGGATCCAGGCAAAGCAGAGAATGTGGAAGGGAAGGCATAGATACCACTCTGGGTGGGTGTAGTCAGAAAATGGCAGCGACTGTCAGTCCCATCTGTCATCAGTACTTTCTAAAGCGTTCATTTTCTAATGCAACCAAACAGGGATTTTTCATAAACTAACTACTGTCTGCAGAAAAGCTGTGAACACGCACTCACAGTTTGTGCTCGCTGATCCTCTAGATATATTTGTGTTCAGATGTCAGTGCTGTCCCTAGGCACAATAAAGCCCAACCAAGAGTAAAACTGATCATACATGTTACAATCTGATAGTACATTCTCTCTAGATGTGCCAAAACCTATAAAGTATGAGAATCTGCCTAAATAAGTTGTTTAATTTTTATCCAATTAGACAGGCCTTCACCCTACACTGCTGTTGGTAGATCTAAAGGATATGGTTCAATCAGATTGCATTGTGTATGTTAACTCTAAACTGCTGCTGCCAGCTGTTACAATTTGGAATTACAATTCCAAATCACATAGCGATCTATTTGTTTATAGTATCTTTTGAGATCAGTCAAATCCTTTTGCTATTCTAAGCCCTGATGAAAGGGGAGTGTTGCTGTACTTATATGCAAATCTTGACTTTTTCTGTAAAAGTTGAACTTTGCCTCACCTGTTCCAGCTCCTGAACCTTCTGATAGCCCTTCAATATGATGGGCAGACTAGAGCTGGCCATATACTGGTAGATTTTTATACACACGTTCATACAAAGAATCTCACCAGAACATTTGGTAAGGCCTTCAGAGACTTGGCAACTGTTATCAAAAAAATTGGTTTTAATACTTGATTTTGGAAATGAATGGGATCTCTCAAATGAAACTATTAGAATTTCGTTTGTTCATTCTGCCCCTTTGATTATTTTATTCACTTCTGTCAAAAAATGATTCTCTGTTTTTGACTATTAGCTATTACTTTAACTATTAGAAAATTGAACAGGTGTTCTGAAAATGATTCTTTTCAAATTAAATTCTAACCATATATGGCCAGCTTTACTGCCCAATAGGGAGGATCAGGATTTGGAAGGCCTGGAGTGAAGCTGGAGGGGTGAAGTGAAGCTTGGCTTTTGTGAGAAAAGTTGAGCTTTCCATATTATCTTGTCTGTCTATATTTTCAGATCTACAATGTGTTTTAACATCTGGTTTTCACCTAAGTTTGTGGCAAGTTTACTTTAACCTCTTTGAAAATTAAAACCCTTTTTTGGGGGAAAGATTGGGCAAAGTATAGAGCATCTGCCAGATATTTGTTGCTGTCAGTGTCCTGGTAAACACACAATAAATAAGTGGAATATCCTCAACATTGACACAGCAGCAATAGCCATTAGCCAAGCATCCCCTCTATACCAAAGAAAAGTGTTTTTATTGCTTTCTATATTCTCATTGGAGAGAAGCCCCTCAATTCCTGTTCTGGTGACAAAACAGGAAGAAAAGGAAACTGTTAGTGGGGTCACAGCCAGCAATAAAAACAAACAGTATTGCTGAGCATAGGGATGCACTGAAATTTCATTTTTAGAATGAAACCGAAATGAAAAAATTTGTCAGGCCAAAACCGAAAATTACTTTTTCCCCCCAACCTTTTTAACATTTTTAAATGTTTTTTTAATTATTTAAATTTAATTTGTTTATTTTCCTTTACTGTTAGGGGCTTTGGGGAAATATTAGGGGTTTAAACAGACCCCAGATATTTCCCTTTTAAAATAGAAAAAGAGAGTCCTCATTCTCTTTTTCTGCAGCACCAGCACCCAATGAACAGGAAGCTCTCAGTACAGAGGCTTCCTGTTCATTCATAATCTGGAAATAGTAAATATTTACTATCAACCCAGTCATGAATGGACAGGAAGTCTCTGTACTGAGTACCTGTTCATTCATAAAGTGAGCAGATAGTAAATATGCATGTATAGCACTTCCTGTTCATTCATAACTGGGACATAGTAAGCGTTATTTACAAATACTCAGTGATCAGTACCGATCGGCCTCCTGACAGCTTCTCTCCTCCCCACTGGGCACCGGCAGCTGGATCGGCTCTGTGTCCTCTCTGATCCCCACTGTCTCTGCCGACACAGACGAGGGAGATCAGCCTGGATCGCAGGGGCCATGTTGTGGGTTACCCGCATTGGACCTACAGGTATTGAAAGTAAATTACTCTACAAATATTA
Organism: Nanorana parkeri; assembly: GCF_000935625.1. NCBI lineage: Eukaryota > Metazoa > Chordata > Amphibia > Anura > Dicroglossidae > Nanorana > Nanorana parkeri. Next base: position 115,676 of record NW_017308431.1, on the reverse strand, counting down.
AAGCTAAAGCTAACAGGACACCTTTGACTTACCCTTTAACAAACATCACACAAACTTGAAAAAGTATTGACATATTGTATGTACAACATCCCTAGATAAGGTTTTTTCCTGCTACCAAGATGTAACAATAAAGTTTGCAAGTTGATGAAAGTCCTGTAATCCATTCACTTGACACTAAATAGACAACACTTTTTTTAGTAGTTAGTTTCTTTAGATTCAAAAGTGTTTTGCACAGCTGTATTGTGTGTCTTTCATTAAAGCTGATGAATGATAAAAGTCACCGGCATTTAGCAAATGAAATTCAAAAAATGTCCATTTATTTGGACTAAACGTCACACATATGGCATAATCCAGCGTTTGGGGACTGTGCAGGGTCCCTTCATCAGGGCAGAAATGTGACGTCACATTTCTGCCCCGGTGAAGGGACCCTGCGTGGTCCCGAAACGTTGGATTATTCGATATGTGTGACGTTTAGTCCAAATAAATGGACATTTTTTGAATTTCATTTGTTGAGTGCTGGTGATGTTTTTATTATTCATTGACTGTTGTGCACGGCGCCATCTGTGATTATCACTGCGAGCACCACTATTGCTACTTTGTTAGCGCTGTAAGGAGTGCAGGGGGATCAACTGTTTTCTGGAATTTTCATTAAAGCTGATCTCCAGGCAAAGTTATATATATATATATTTATACAGCGTGGCAAATAATTCCCTGCAGATTTAGTAAGATTTAGTAAGTTTGCCCACTTACAAAGAAATGAAAGGTCTATCATTTTTATCATAGGTGTATTTTATATGATAGAATGATAGAGACAGAATAGCAACCAAAAATCCAGAAAAAAGCACGATACAAATATTATAAATTGAATTGCAGTTCAGTAAAATAAGTATTTAATCCCCAAGCAAAACATGACGTAGTACTTGGTGGAGAAACCCTTGTTGGCAAGCACAGAGGTAAGACATTTCTTGTAGTTGGTTACCAGGTTTGCACACATCTCAGGATGGATTTTGGTCCACTCTTCTTTACAGATCTTCTCTAAATTCTTAAGGTTTCTTCGCTGCCGCTTTGCAACTCGAAGTTTCAGCTCCCTCCATACATTTTCTATAGGATTAAGATCTGGAGACTGGCTAGGCCACTCCATGAACTTTATGTGCTTTTTCTTGAGCCACTGCTTTGTTGCCTTGGTGGTATGTTTTGGGTCATTGTCATGCTGAAAGACCCATCCATGACCCATCTTCAGTGTTCTGACTGAGGGAAGGAGGTTCTCATCCATTGGCCCTGGCCCTGTCCATTGGCCCCTCAATGCGGCATAGTCAGCCTGTACCTTTAGCAGAGAAACAGCCACAAAGCATAATGTTTCCACCTCGGTGCTTGACTGTAGGGATGGTGTTTTTAGGGTTATAGTCAGCATTTTACTTCCTCCAAACATGACGAGTCGAGTTAATGCCAAAGAGCTCAATTTTGGTCTCATCTGACCGCAGCACTTTCTCCCAATCCTTCTCTGGTTCATTGGCAAACTTCAGATGGGCCTGTACATGTGCCTTCTTGAGGAGGGGGACCTTCTGGGCACTGCAGGATCTGAATCCATGGCGGTTTATTGTGTTACCAATGGTTTGTTTGGTGACTGTGGTCCCAACTGTCTAGAGATCATTCACAAGCACCTCCCATGTAGTTCTGGGCTGATCTCTAACTTTTCTCATGATCATCCTTACCCCATGAGGCAAAATCTTGTCTGAAGCTCTAGACCGAGGGCGATTGATGGTTATTTTGTATTCCTTCCATTTGCGAATAATCGCTCCAACAGTTGTTTCCTTCTCACCAAGCTTCTTGCTGATAGTCTTGTAGCCCATTCCAGCCTTCTGCAGGTCTACAATCTTGTCTCTATTGTCCTTTGACAGCTCTTTGGTCTTGCTCATGGTGGTGAGGTTTGAATGGAAGAAAGAGATTCTGTGGACAGGTGTCTTTTATATACATAACGAGTTATCATTAGGAACACCTTCTTAAATTGACAGGACTAATCTGTGTACCACATAGCCAGCCTGCGGGAGCCAGAAGTATTGTTGGTTGGTAGGGGATCAAATACTTATTTTTCTCACTGAACTGCAACTCAATTTATAACATTTGTATCATGTGTTTTTTTTCTGGATTTTTGGTTGATATTCTGCCTCTATCATTTAAAATACACCTTTGATAAATATGATAGACCTTTTACTTCACACACAGTATTATACATGTAAGCCAACAAAAAATGTGTTTTCCGGGCTGTTCTCCCGCCTTGCATGGCCGCGACATGTCGGACCTCAGGGAGGGCCTGGCTGCTTTCGGCCAACGGCTGGAAGCTGTTGAAACGCAGGCTGCGGCTGTCTCCCAATCCGTCCAACAGCTGCAAGATGAGGTGAGCAAACACCATTTCCTCCTTCAGCATCTGAGCCTGCAGATGGATGATCAAGAAGATCGGTATCGCCGCAATAATATCAGGCTACGCGGCATCCCTGAGGCCACAGGTCCGTCGGACCTTAAAGCAACGGTGCTGGGAGTTTTTAATATGGTACTGAGCAATTCCCCCACTCACTCTATTGAATTGGACTGGGTGCATAGTGTGCCAGGATTCCGTGACATTACCTACAGGATTCCGTGACATTACCTACCACTGGGGTTAGCCTTTCCACCTGGTGGCCTGTAAGAATGGCAAGTCTTTGCACTCCGAGTGACCTCCCGGACTTCCTCCGGGCCTTACAACTTTCCCCGGTGACTTTGGAGGGATGGCCTGATTGGGCCTCTGTGCCCACAGAATCCTCATCGGTCCCGGCCCTCTCCCAGAGGAAACGCCGACGCAGGCGACAGGAGACCCCTACTCTCCCACCCTGAACAGACGGACACGAGGGGATGTGAACCGATTCTCTTACAGAGACCCTGTCTGGTATCTCCTTTCTCATCTCCTTTGTTGATTCGCAGAAGCTTACACCGGGACTGGAGGTTACCTGTTCCTAATTTGTTTCTTTCTCCTCTCCTGCCCCGAGATTACATGCTTTTAGGCTGGTGCTTGAACTTTGGGACTGGCTAATTCTCGATATTAGTGAAGGAATTTGGTGCCCTGTTTTGGACTGGTCCCCCTTCCCATCACCCCCCTCCCCCCCTTTTTTTTTTATTAGTTCCCTCCCTTTATACAGTAGCAAGCCGGAGGACCTCTGTTGTTGTTTTTGTTGGCTGAGATGCCCAGGACTGAGCCACCTCGGTGAATTTTGCCCCCATACCTTGTTCTTGATGTTTGCTTGTTTGCCCGGTGGCGACCCAGGGTCGCCGGCTATTATTGTCATATGTATTTTTATGCTACCAAGTTAATTTCTGCTGTGGGGATGGAGGGCGTTGCCGAGGGATTTACCCAGTCAAGTATCCTGCTGATCTGAGGTTGCTGGGAGGGGCCCCTGCCCGTGTCGAACGCAATTTCCACGAAGGACCCTGATCTCCCCTGGTTACCAACATGTGGGCTGGGTAGTTATTATTATTGTCATTGGCTTCTGTACACCTTTCTAATTTACCATGTACCTACGCTTTCATTCTTCTAAGCTACTGTTTATGATGGGCACTGTGCACATATGTATGCATTATGTGAGTGGGTATCTTGTACTTTAACTTCACTGATGTAGTTGAGGGATGCACAGACAACAAGCGGGATAGTCACCAGGGTCCTCGCCTTGGTCGGGGGGCTACTACTCCTGCACTCTGGCATATACCATCCTGTGGTGTCTCTGCATCCTTGCATTGCCGACCCCCGCTCATAGGATGTGGGACCAATCAATCATCCGGCAGGGGGCTATAGCACGGGTCAGGCCCCTGGGACTGCTACAACTCGCCTTTTCCCACCCCCTCCCCCAATGTTCCCTACACTTCCCCTCCCCTCACTAAGGCCTTCCCTCTCCCCTCCCTCCCTACCCTCCTTCCCTCCCCCCCTACCCCTATCCCCTCCTACCCTCACACCCTTCCTTCCTTCTCCTCACTGGAGAACCCTTCCCCCTTCCTCATGAAGGTTCCGCTTACATCTCTGTTTAACATATGGTTGCAGTGAGTTTATCGAAACTATATATACTGCTCTTTGATTGTTCCTGTTTGCATACGTTTATACATGATGTTTTTCATGTTTTCCCGGTCGTTCCTGGGTGCATAGGCCGTTGGGGCCCTGAGTGACCACTTACCCCCACATAGGCTTACCCTTGCCTAGTTTGGGTGCTTGGGGTAATTTTGGACTTTGGTGTCCTTGACATAGTGGGGGTGATTTACTAACCTAAACACACGCACGCACCAGGTGCGTGTGATTTTCACACAGCCAAACGTATTTATCAACCAAAAAGTCTCTAAAAGCATATTTCCACTAATGCCATATATGGAAAAATCATGCACATGATGCATATATAATGCTGCTTCACAGTTTAGACAAAAATGGTTAGCTCATGCATTTACATTCCTGCATTCATCAACGCAACACAGAGCTAATTTACACAACATCACCTTGCAATTCATGCTTGGCTTTGCACAACACACCTGCTGGGTGTGTACACACTACAAAGGTGTTTAGATTCCACCCATAGATCATGCTGGGAGGGAACACACTACAGAGGTGTATACATGTTCGTCGTGTGTTTATAAGATTAGTAAATCAACCCCAGTGAGTGTTTTGTGTTCCTTGTGTGTCCTTTGTGCTTAGTCCTTAGTCTCTATATGTTGTCCTTATCCCCCCCCCTGCTCCCTACCTTTTCTCTGCTGCTCTCTCCTTGGTGGGCCCGGCACCGCTATTCTCTCTTTGTCTTTACTTCTACTCTCCTGGTGAGGTTGAGTGGTCCTGAATGAGTGATTTACGGATCTGCTCTCTGAATGCCAGAGGTCTAAACACTCCGCAAAAGATATCGCAATTTCTCTATAACTTACATAAACTGCATAAACAGATTGTTTTCCTACAGGAAACTCATTTTGTATCGGGCAAGTCTCCTCGGCTGTCCTGCAGACAGTTCCCCAGATGGATAACCAGCTCCGACCCAGGCCGCAAAGTCAAAGACGTAGCGATCGGGTTCCATTCTTCATTACCGTGTGAGGTGCTCTCTGAACAGGTAGACTCCAAGGGCAGGTATTTCTTTGTGAAATGCTCCACCCAGAACAAACTGATCACCCTAGCGAATGTGTACCTACCGAACCAGGGACAAATCCCCCAGCTGCTTTCCATTTTCGTGCAGCTGTCGGATTTCACAGAGGGCGTCCTCATTTTAGGGGGGGACTTTAATCTGGTGCTTAAACCTAGCCTCGACACTGCATCTGGGAAGTCCCAAGTCTCCTTCTCCTCCATTAACAGATTGAAAAAGAGACTACATTCTCTCCAGCTGGTCGACATCTGGAGAATTCAACACCCGACCCATAGAGACTATACTTGCTATTCCGGTCCCCATAGATCTTACAGCAGAATAGACTTTTTTCTAGTTTCTCACCATCTCCTCTCCTGGTCGCCCGACACGTCGATCGGTGCACAAATATGGTCCGATCACTCCCCTGTCTCGCTGACCCTTACGATACCTCACACAAGTAGGTCTTCTTATTCATGGAAACTGAATGAGACCCTCCTTCTGGATCTTTGCTGTAAGGCCGACATCCATTCCACAATCACCAATTTTCTTTTAGATCATACGAATGACCCCACCCCTGCACCTATTCGCTGAGAAGCTCTTAAAGCTACTGTAGGCGGGGTCTTTATAAAACACGGCGCACGTTGAAAAGGGAGAGGGGCGTTACGCTAGCTCGGTTGATGGCTGAACTAGCCACTTTGGAAACAACTCATAAGAAATCTTCATCCTCTCTCCGCCTTCAAGATCTGACTCGTATCAGATCCGAGATCCGGTGCCATTTAGACCAGGGCTCAAAATTTCCACTCGCCCCCTCGCAAATTGCGAGTGAAAATTGCGTGGGGGCAAGTGGAAATGAAGCTATCGAGTCTGGCACTGTCATGGACAGAAGCAGCTGCTCGTCCAGCCATAGATCGGATCCTGCAGCTCCTCCTCAGAGCGCAGAGCTGACTACTGTAGAGGAAGCGTCCTGGCTGCTTGCATTGCACATGCTCAGTGCAAGTTTTCTTTCCCAGAGAGTGTCAGCGTCAGTGTTCCCTGGGCAACCCTGGCTCTGAAACCTGATCTTTCTGTTGTAACTATGAGTAAACTCTGCAGAAGTTAGAGCAGTGATTAACCCCTACTGTGCCACAGGATCTATACAGTTTGGACACACAAATGTATTGATTAAAGGAGAACTATGGGGTTAAGGCTTTTCCCCATAGTTCTCCTTAGGGTAACGGGAGGACACAAACTAGCGTTCTCCCATCACCCTAGGCTCAGTAAACCGCGAGCTGTAGTTCGTGGTATACTGAGACGCCGCAGTATACCGCGAGCTGCTGCTTGCGGTATACTGAGACGCCGCAGCTGAAGCAGATCCCAACAATTGTGCCAGGATCCGCCCAGCTGCGTGACTGACAGCTGGCTCTGCCTATCTAGAGGCAGAGCCAGCTGTACCCGCCCCCTCCCCTGTCCGTTCCGCCAGTCAGCGCTGGCGGATCAGAGCGGGGAATCCAGCCCCTCCTCTGTCACGGCAGAGAGCTGTGACAGGATCGAGAGGTGAGCGGACGCCGGGATGGGTTTGCTCCCTTCCCCATCTTGCTGCTGGTATGCCCTGCGTGTAATGCTGCTGGTATGCCCTGCGTGTAATGCTGCTGGTATGCCCTGCGTGTAATGCTGCTGGTTTGCCCTGCGTGTAATGTCGCATGTATGCCCTGCGTGTAATGCTACCCCCCTTCCTTCTCTCCCCTTCTTTCTTTCCCCTTTGTCTCTTTGTGTCTTTGTGTCCCTCTGTTGTCCACTTGTCTTGTCGTGTTGTGAGTCAATTGTTTTGTTGTTTTTGCAAGGTGGCTCTAGGTGGGGCAAATTACCTGATGGTTAGGGAATCAGGGCTTTTGCATGATTTCTTGTTTCTAACCTGATGCTGAAGACCCAGGTCCTCGCCCGACTCAATAGCGTTGACCCCCCCGGGGGGTGCTTTAGCAGTCTGAGACTCTCATGGCTGGGACAAGACTTTGGGCGGAGGCACGGCTCGAATCTGGGCACAATGTCATATACATTGCTGATACGGTTGTTATTATTTACAGCTATGCTATTATTCTCAAGGATGCTCACCTGACGCTGCCTTTGTATGTTGTTTTAATTTTCTGTGAAAAACTCAATAAACAATATTTCTGTAAAAAAAAAAGTTCAAACTTCAGTCTGGAACTAAAATATTATTTTTACTTTTTAACTTTGTAGTTTAACATTTGTGTTCTTTTATTATGCTTTATTAAAGTTCAATTTCTATGTATATTTTATGCTTTTTCCAGGGAAGAAAGTTGGGTGCTTTAAAATATGTGTGAAATGCATTTGTTGTGTGTTTCATGTACATTTTAAACACAGTACTACTTTTTTTAATGAGAGGTATACATTGAAAATCACAGGTAAACTCAACATAAAAAAGATGGATTGCTAAAACTATAGCTTGCAGTCACATTCAGCTGGATTTGTTCTGTAATGTTTTCTTGCTCATACAAGAGGTTTCTTCAATCTTGATGAGTATCAGGAAGACACCCCATCATTTATGGCTACATAGGTAACTCAGTCACTTAAAAAATGTCAGGAAAAAAACATATTCAGTACATCTCTGCAATATATGCATATTTCACGTTGTTTTATCACTAAAACAAGTACAGAAATATACCTGTTGATTTGCTAGAATTCCACTGAGCTCCTAATTACATGTAGTGAGCTGACAACACGGTCTCTGCTACACTGAAATACCTAAAATTACCATCTTACTTGAAAATTATTAGACTCTTACTATCCTCTGTACTCTTAGCTCAGAGTGGAAAATAAATAAACAAGAAGCCAATCAGTTTATCACAAGGAGACGGCTGATAGGAAGGGAAAGCAGAGTGACAGAGATGAGTCCAACACTGCTTTCTTCTTTACTGTTCTGACACAGATTTGGGGTGTCCATGACAGCCTAGGCTTGGAGGAAGTGGGTTGCATGATGCTGGCTGCCATTCAATCGGGAAGACTGAGGGCATCTAGTAACAGAGAAGATGTACTGTGGGGGAGCAGGTTGCAGCTCTGGATTGAAGGTTAGTATTGAAGAAAAAGCTGCTTTTTATTTTCTCTTTATGGGCTATTAATTTTGTTTGAATGAAAAGCTGTGAAGGTTTGCGATACCAACTTATTTTGTATAAATGCTGGGGTATGTAAGTTACACTTATTAGAACTGAGGAAGCTACTTGAATGAGTAATAAAATGTATTTAACCTTAAAGAACAAGTCCAGTTAACTAATTACTATCAGCTGTACCATGACCTGGATAAATGAGAACCTTTGCAGAAATAATGAAAACGATACCACTGAAAACAGCAGTATGAGAGTCAGTACAGCGCACTTAAAGCACAAAAGTTCAACTGGGCCCTAGTTGCAAACGTGTGATGAGATAGCTGCAGCCTCATTGGCGCATTACAGGTGTTGGATGATATTACACCCTAGACTGAGCCGGTGGTCCTCATACCATGCCCACTAGTTTTTCAATTGATTTATTGCCTGTGCAAAACAATGATCTTTCATGAGCTAGCTGTTTTTTAATTCATGAAGAAAAATATGTGAAGTTATATTTAAAAAGTCTGAAGAAATAGGTCACCAGCACTCCATAAGTTAAAATGAATGAGTCCTTTTAATGGACAATGATGTCACAGAAATCCAACATGAGCCTGGCTCATGTTGTATTTCTGTGACATCATTGTCCATTAAAAGGACTCATTCATTTTAACTTATGGAGTGCTGGTGACCTATTTCTTCAATCTTGTGTTTTGCACGGTGCCATCCGTGAAGTTACTTCGAGCACCATTTATTTGATTGTTGGCCGGGACTGCTGAAAGGTGTGCGGAGGGCACTTCCATCAATTGCATATTAAAAAGTCTAACTTTTTAAGCTTTAGAAAGAGTTACATTTTGTCTTCTACTCTATCTGTGACCACATTGGATAGATTTCCCCCCACTTCCTATACTTGTGATGCCCATACAAGAAAAGGATGGAGCGGTTGGCAAAGGGACAGGAAAGTCTGACAGCAATAAAAACATTACCAGATGCCTTAAAAATTACCCCCTCAACTAGACATGTGTATTTGATTGTGCCCCATTGTATAGATTCCACTTTAACTTTCTGTCCCTACAGAAACAGAGAGGAAATCTCCCAACAGGGACACAGGCAACAAAAAAACCTAACAGTTTTAAACCCTTCCTCACTCCATCCAAAATGAATATACAATTGTTTGACTTGAATTGGTTTTTAAATACAACTATAAGATTTAGTTTTTTTGAATAAGTATTTCTTACTTAAAACTTCCTAAAGCAAAAACACAGTAAAGTAGCTACATGCAATGGAGGAACAACAAAACAAAATCCAACCCCAACCCTAGCTAGCCAATTAATTCCCTGGACCAATAAGATTCCCCCATCCATCCTAAAAAGCATGTAAGGAGGACTCTCCCCTGCTGGCTATTGAATGCTAACAGATAAAGTCTACAGCTTTCAGAATACATAGACAGTGACTGGAGCTGCTGTTAGCCTGACAATTCTTTCACCCGGCTCCTTCAACAAAAGTTAATTGAAAAATCACATTTGTTTTTTGAATTTTGGCTGATACAGCAGGAAACAGCTGAAGTTCAGTCTGTGTATGGCCAGCTTTACTCTTCAGTGTTGCAATGTTTACTGTAAAACAGGTTGACTATTGACCTCTGTGCAAATATATTTCCTTCTACGAAATGCACTGTATGGCATTCATTAATGGACCTAAAGGTGTTTCTGCTCTTTACACCTGACTCTTCCTGTATTAAAGTTACTAACTAGATGTAATCAGTATCACAGTATAAAATATTCTGGCAAAAAAAAAAAGAAATATCTAGATTACAGGGCTTCAATGACTTTGGAACTTTAAGGGTTAAGTAGTCGCATTGCCGGTTACTATATGGCACATTCAGGTATTCCCAGCGCCATCGTCTGGCTCCATTACGGCTTTCTCTGCAGCCTAAGCCAGAGATTAAGAAGACAGTCTTTGTTCCATGACAAAGCAGAGACACGCCAGGGACCCACCCTGCTCTGCCTTTTCTTAGCTGGCTTGGTTAATTATACACTAGAAAGCCAGCTATTAGCTTCAAATTCTGCCACCTACTTGGGTGTGAGTCATCTAATTGAACACCATTGTCTTCTTTTCTATAACAGAGTATTGCTGTTCTAAAATAGAGGTGCATCTACAAAAAAGGGGGAAGCTATTGACACTGATCCAGTAATTTCTTTTCATGTCAATGACACTTAGACAACTGATTATTTAAAAGTATAAAAAGGTTATTTGCACAGCAAACACAGACAAATTACCAATACAGGAAAATCATTTTATCTTGTCTTATATGGTGAGGGCTGCATGCTGCATAGAACTTAAAATGTATCTAAACCAATAAACAAAAATGTCACATATTGACCTCTAACATGTATCTAAACCCAAGAATTAAAATATAATATATTGAACTTTAACATGTATTTACATCCAAGAGAAAATGTCATTTATTGAACTTAACATGCATCTAAACCCAAAACAAAAATGAAATATATTGAACTTTAAGATGTAACTAAACTCTACAAGACAAAAATGTAATCTATTGTAGTTCAGCAGTTCTTAGATGTGGTGGCTATATTAACTATTTGCCTTTTCTTTTTTTTTTAACGAGAAGTCATCATGGTTTCCCCTATATTCCCTCAATACAGGCTTCATTTAAGCTTACTGAATGCTTAAAAATAACACAGGTTATCCATACAGTGTAATGTTTACATGTTTAGTAAATTACACTAAGGAGGTTATTCACTAAGCTGCCGAAAGCAGCCAAATACATGACCGAACCAAAGTGAAGGGAGCCAAAGCCTCTTCAGCTTTTCACTGCAACCCTGTACAGCTGAATTCAGCCCACTTGACCTCCCTTCGGTTTGACCAAACAGCCTTAGGACGTTCGGCCAAAACGAAGGGAAGAGGCTGTTACACCTCAGCTGATGCAACATCTGGATCTGCTGAGGTGAATGTTCGGCAGTTCCTTCCCTGCTGTTCACCCCTATTCTCAAAGGGGCTGATCAGCAGAGAGTGAATTGCTGAACAAACAGAATAAAAAATTTCATTGCGCGGGGGGGGGTCCCCCTCCCAAATTCATACTAGACCTTTTAGGTCTGGTAGCAATTTTAATGCGGACCCCAAGGCCCCCAAAATTGTTTTAAAAATGTGGGGTCCCCCCTAAAATCCCATACCAAACCATTAATCCGAACACTGGCCTGGCAGGGCAGGAGAAGGGGGGAAGAGCGAGTGCCCCTCTCTCCCTGCACCATACCAGGAAACATGCCCTCGACATCGGGAGTGTGTTATTCCAGGGGGGGACTCTCTGGAAAAGCACCTTGTCCCCATGTCGATGAGGACAAGGGCCTCTTCCCCACAACCTTGGCCCGGTGGTTGTGGGGATCTGTGGGCAGGGGGGCTCATGTGCATCTGGGTACCCCCTTTCAGCATCCCCTTGTAAAAGAGTAAGGGGTAGTTGTTATCCCTACTCATCATCTAAGAGAAAAGTAAATAAAAACACCACACCATGAAAAATTGCTTTCATTGAAAAAACAAAAGACAGTTTTTGACAATTCCTTTATTCTTAAAAAGAAACAACAAAACCCCAAAAAATCGTCTAATACTGTAATCCGTTGTCAATCACAATGTCCAGCCATGTAATCCATCATAAATCATGATGAACAATGCCTACCAACCCACTAAAATTAAAAAAAAGATCCGCCGCCCATCGAACACCCGCCGCAAAATGACAGGTCCGGCCCGAATGTAAACAAATTGGTAGAGCGAGTCATGACAACCGGGCCAGGGTGTTGGGGAAGAGGCCCTTGTACTCATCGACATGGGGACAAGGTGCTTTTCCAGTGTGTGTGTGTGTGTGTGTGTCCTGGGAAAGCACCCTCCCAATGTCGAGGATATGTGGCCTGGTATGGTAAAGGGAGGGCTAAGGAAACATTCTCTTGCAAAGTGAACAGTCTATTTGCCTTTAGTAATTCAACTCAAAGATTTAATAGGCGCTGAAAGTAAAATGAAAGTTTGAAATGTTTTTACTTTTCTTCAGCCCCACGCCAGACTCCACAAGTATGTGACATAAAAGGGTTTTCATTTTATTTATTTAACAGATGCGGCATGGGTCAAAATCAAATAACTGACTGAGGCCTTTTATTTAGAAATGATGAGGGAAATAAGCTCAGGGCAATAAGGATAATGTACTTTGTTCTAAAGTGCACTTACCCTTTAGGGACATGATAGCTAAGGGAAAAACTCTGTACTGTCCCCATCCCTTAGTGCTCTAAAAACTTGTTTATTTTGC